>NC_077224.1:19260604-19537227 GCF_024763615.1 Phlebotomus papatasi
AAAAGAAATTAAACTTTTATTCCGAAAGGGTAGCAAATTGTTTTCAAATTTCCCGCGTCGCAAAATAGTATACATTCAGGCGTATTTCAAAAATGATCTCATAAATTGACTCCCAAGGGTAGGCAAACTTGCATAATTGTGTGTGCATAATTCCGTCAGGTGCATAATCCCGAAGGACTTAATCTTTCCGTACACAAGTAGATCTTGAAAAATTCGAAAATCTATTTGAAGATCCAAAAAAGAGACTTTCTTACTTCTTGATAATTCCGCAAGGTGGATGAGGTACATCCTGTTCGAATTTCGAAGTGCTCAAGTGTCAAAATGTGACGGTCTTCACATTGTTGTGAGGAAAAAAAACTGAACAACGACGTTTACTGTTCTTGTCCCAGTATTTAATCACTCCATAATCACTGAGTAACTCTTTTGCCGGCTTTTTAGTGTGATATTTGATAAATTTTCCCCATCTTGTTCGAAAATTTAATATGAAAATTCGAAATTGAATTTGAATTCTTCGAACATCAACGACTTTTTGTGCAAATAGAGTTCCATTTACCTTTTATCCAAGACACTATTGGAGAATCAAATTCTACTTGTGATCGGGCTCAATGCCGGGACTGAGTGTACTATCCATTGAGTGTATTTATACTCTAAATATATACCGGATTTCTTTTAAAATATTGAATTACTTCAGAAAAAAATGGCCGAATCAAATTCGTTAATTACAGTAGAAGATTGTGGATATCAATTTTCTCAAAATATACTTCAACTGTTCCCATTTTCGCCGCGTTTGTTCCTATTTTCGCTGAAGATTGTTTCCAATATCTTCGAATACTGTATCTGGCGCAGTTGTATATTCTCTTCAGTCTCTTCCGGTGTTCGTCAGAGGATTGCCTTCTTCTCAAATCAAAGACTAAATTTTTGTGACACTGAGGAAAACCCATACCGAGGGTTGAAAGCTTTGGAGAAAAATTTAGTCTTTGATTTGAGAAGAAGGCAATCCCCTGACGAAAACCGGAAGAAACTGAAGATAATATTGTTCCCAATTTTTCACTTGAGTTATCGCTATGCTTTAAAAACTTTTATACTAATAATAATAAACAATAATAATAAAAAGAGTTTCTTGCATCTTAAGTTGTGTTTTCGTTTTATTTAAAATTTCGTGTAACACGTCGGATTAAAACTCAATTCAAGAACACTTTAAGTCCAATTTTATTTTGCGTATTGACATAATTACTTAAAGCGTTACATAGGTCATGAAGACCAAAAACAACATATTTTCTTAATATTTTTTCACAACACTATAAAAAAATTAATTTAAGTTCCTAAATATATGAAATCACAAAATTTAAACTATTTTTTTTTAATTTTGTAATAAATATTTTAAATATTCAGCTGTTGGGACATCGCAGACATTTTTTTTGGAAAACTTCTTTATGGAAGTCACGATTACAGTAGAGTCTCGCTATAGTCCATATTTGGTTTCAAATTTGACACTTGGGTCGCACTATAGTCCATGTAATTTTTTAAAATTATCAACGATTTTTAGTATTGAAATTGCTCGACGGCTTCCACTTTCTTTGCGATTGTGGTACTTGTCCTTGCTCTCTTCATTGTGGATCACAATTATCACAACTACTCAATAAAGTTTGCCAAAAATATTAAAATAATTATGCTTGTTGCGTACAAAAAACATAACCTAACTTAAAATCAGTGTTTTGAAATCAACGGTCGATAAATTGTGGACTATAGAGCGATGGCCTATAGCGAGACTCTACTGTACTCAGAGATTCACCAAAAGTAAAAAAAAAAAACAAAATATTTTCTGTTAGCAGATGTGTTAAGCTCGTAAATTAACGAATGATATTTTGTTGCCTAAATAGTAATATTAAGTATAAAATTTTCTCAAAAATACAAATTATTTTTTTCACAAGTTCTTCGTTCAAGTACGAGTTTAACTCGTCTACTAAGAGGGAATATTTGGTTTTTTTGACTTCAGATAAACCTATAGTAATCGTGACTGCCGCGAAATCTTTTTTAAATGTGTCTTAAAATCAAATCCCAATGGTTCAATTTTTAAATAAAAATTTTGTAAAGTGAAAAAAAATTAAGAAAATATGCTGTTTTTAGTATTAGTGATCAAACATAACCCGTTAAGAGAATTATTCAAGGTACTCAAGAGAAAATATTATAAGAAAAATATGTAGGGGAAACTGAGGCACCACCAAATACGGGGTAGCACCAAATACTATTTTTTTTTCTAAACTACTTGGATTATCTCGACAATTTCTTCAGTGGACAAGCATCCTAGTGCCTATAAATTTCTGTAAGTCTTGTACTCTGAATACGAATATCTTATTAAAAAATCGCAGTGTTTCGTATTACCCCATGATTGTTGGTGCCCCAGTTTCCCCTACACCACTTCCAACCGTAATATATCCGCTTTGTAGGTTCCAGTACTTAATAAATTCTTAGAAGTGCAAGAAGTGTGGGAAGTACTGATTGTTCCAACACTTCCAAAGTGTTGGAAGTGTAAAGATATATTGATTTTTAATCAAAATATCTCCCCCTTGGCATTAGACTTTGTTTAAATATAAATTTCTCTAATTTAATTTATACCTCTTACTTTTAAAAGACCTTCATCGAGAATATGACCCATATTCACGAATCATGAAACTTTATCGCACTTTTTGATGCTTTTTTCCACGCAATTCTCCTCGTTACTTTTTGCCCCATAAAAACCACAAGAGAGGAAGTGTCTATTGAGAAGTGGCTCTAAAATAAACAGATTGGGATTATAAAGTGATCGCCACTAAAAAAGAATCATCCATGAAGCCCCTGAAAAGTGTAAAAATCATAGACCTTCTCACACTGTTTATCGATTTAGTGGCCCAGCTCCAGTGTAACAAAAAAAAAGACAATCCAACAACACGAAAAATGGGTCATGAAGAAATTGAGGACAAATCGTTTTGTACTATCACCGCATAAATTGTATGTATTTTCCAGCCAAAACATATTTATCTAAAAGGTTTCAGGGCGGGTATATCGTCTTGTCTTCCTCAAATTACTTTGGCTCAAGAGACAATTTATTAAGATTGAAGTGATTGTTTGTCTTGGGAATGTTTGAGAGCCAACATTAATATGAGCAGAATTGAAAAGTGACCCAGCTATGAGATGCAAAATGGGGAGAATGGAGATGAAAAAGTAACGACCCAAATAGAAGACGTCATTATTTCTCCACGAGGTCAAGGTTGACTAGTTACGCGCAAGCGTAGGTCGCCCCCATCTCGTAAAATCTCTTAGACGACATTGCAACCAATATTTGAGATATACTTTATGGATTCTATTAAGAATGAAATCGTGCGCACATTGTCACACAATTTATTCTCTTTCTCATTATTATTTTCTTCGGTCTCTTCTGTGTTATCACAACACATTTCTATCGAAATCTCCCATTTATCCAAAGTAATTGAATGGAAAAGGGCTGGACATTTTCCCACAAATTTGCCTGCCTTGCACCATAAATTTTCTCCCATTCCATCATTTCTCTCCAAAAATGTTAAAATTGATCCAGATACTGTTTACACATAATTTTCTGTCTTTGCTTTTAATTTCTCAATCACTCTTTTTGCCGTCTTTCAACACCCAAACACCCACGATCGAAAGCAGATTATCTCTCTCCCCAAATTCACCCAAAACGAGCTTTCCTAATTGTGAAATATTCAATTTTAATTCCATCAAATTGCCTGCATTTTCGTCAACATTCACTCAACATTTCCACATCCTCTCTCCCTGACTCTATTAAGACCCTTTTTCCGTTTAGATAAAACGAAGAAAAAAAATTTATCTCACGCGTTAGTTTAATTAAAACAAAAGCCTTTATTAATTTTCGACAGTGGATGGAAAAGCCATATGGCCCTTTTCGGAAGATATCTTTATTAGAAAAATCACAGATATTGCAATTTATACAAGAATAGAAAATCAAAGACTACAGAAAATTAATTGGTGTCTCAGAAAAATAGAGGATTAATAAATAAAAATTAAAATCGCTGAACACTTAAAGGATTCCAAGGCCTTTCGAATGAGTCCAAAATTGCCGCAATTGGTAAAGAAATACGCTCCGTGGGGCTACTTAAACGTAAAACTTTGAAAAAAGAACGCCAAGGGACGAATTCAAAGGCACTTTTATAAATGAACCAAGGGTAAACTTAGACTTAAAAAATGTTTTTGGAGACGTATAAGAGAAGTGCAGAGAAATAAATTTAAAACTGAACTTCCATTTGGAGAATCCCAGAAGTCACAATGTCACTATCTCTACCCGTTTGGCATACTAGTCCCATACCAACGTATACTCCGGAAGCCAGTAGTGCATACCTTCCCTTGAGTCTCATTAACTCAATTTCCGGGAGTCTACATTTTGCAAAATTTTCAATTATATAATTTTTTAACCGATTTAACACTTCTCGCGAAGGATTTGAGGACAACTACAGCAGAGGCGTGCAAGAACTGTTAAAACCGAATAAACGTCAAATGAAACATGCACGTCAGTGGTCAAAACGCTACCAGAATGAACTTATTTTCACGTTTATTCAGTTTTTAATGGTTCTTGCATACGTCTTAACTACAGTTTTGTCCGACAATAGTTGAAGCTACTAAAAAAGTGTGGTGCCAGACAGCATAACTTGTTCATCTTGCCAATTAGACAAAAGTAGTTTTTTTTCTTGTTTTTCATTCAGAAATAACACAGTAACTACTTAAAAAGTGTTTAGACGAAAGTCCTTAAGTAAACATTTAATGAAAATACTTTTGTCCTTAGTACAAGCTATTTAATTAAGAATTTTTAGAGATGACTTAATTAAGTACTTAGCGTTGAGGTATAGTTATGACATATTAGTTGCGCTATTTGTCACAAAACGCTGATATTTGTCTCATTTTCTTATATTTTTTAAGTAGTTGAATGTTCTATAACTTCTTAAAAATAAGTCATTAAGTTAATAGCTTATTAAATACTTAATATATACTTAATGTCTTAGCCAGGTAAGCTAAATTTATCTACTCTTTCCGTACAGAAGTAGATCTTGAAAAATTCGAAAATCTATTTGAAGATCCAAAAAAGAGACTTTCTTACTTTTAGATAATTCCGCAAGGTGGCTGAGATACATCCTGTAGGAATTTCGAAGTGCTCAAGTGTCAAAATGTGACGGTCTTCATATTGTTGTGAGGAATAAAACTGAACAACGACGCTTACTGTTCTTGTCCCATTACTTAATCATTCCATAATCACTGAGAAATTTTTGTGAGCTTTTTAGTGTGATATTCGATAAATTTTCCCCACCTTGTTCGAAAATTTAGTACGAAAATTCGAAATTGAATTTGAATTCTTCGATCATCAACGACTTTTTGTGCAAATAAAGTTCCATTTACCTTTTATGCAAGACACTATTGGAGAATCAAAATCTACTTGTGTTTAGGCTCACTTTGTCTATTCTTCTTTTAGTTTTAATTTTATTTTCACAAAATGAGTTGATGAATTTAACATTTAAAATTTTTAGTACATGTGAATAAACCATTTAAAATTAAATTATCGAGAACTGGGTGGTGTCTCGGGTAAAGAATTTAAGAATACAACATGTTTTTTCATTCTATACTTTAATATTAAACTGAATTATGGTGCTATTCCAATGAATAATGGAGCAAGGATATTTTTCATCTGAACATTTTTTAGTACATGTCTGTCCTCATGTGCTTCTGCCACAACAACTTTTATTTATATCGGTATTAAAATACGATGAGGAGTAGGAAAAACAGTCATAACAAAAACTAATAGAAAGAAAAGACGATTATGCAGAAACACATGAGAACAGTCATGTACTAAAAGAATATTCAGAAGAAAGATTTCCTATTTTTTATTGGAATAGCATATCAAATATTCAAGAAAGAACAATAAATAAATATTTCCAGTTTCTACAAATTTAGTCATTGTAGACATTAGTGGGAAATTAAGATTAGCAAGGTAGCGTCTAAGAAAAAGCCGTCAAAAACATTTTTGGGACTGCTCGAAAACGCGTTGTACGATTAACCATGCGTACATTTCGTCCTTATACAAAAATACCGTAGAATTATTCCTAATAACAATTTTTCAAAGCCAAAGGATTAAAAGGCTATAGAGAGCGTATTTTTCATCCGAATGTTATTGTGTGTAAGCTCATTGAAAAGGTCTTGGAATTCCTGATAAAACTGAACCAGTTCCCTTTAATTCTGAGCCGGTAATAAACCAGTTCATAACCAATAACTAATTTTTATCAGAAATTCAATTACATTGCTCCTGGGGTGTATTTTGGGCAATATTTTGAGTGATTTACAAATCGGTTCAAATCGGTTGTAAACCGGAAATTAACCGGTTATGAATCAACAAATAATTTTTGTCGGGAAATTAATTCTATTACTCTTGAAATTATTTTGGGGACCTTTTGAATGATTTATGAATCGGTTTAAATGAGTTGATAACCGGTAAACGGTATATGATGCAAAAATACTTTTGAAGTAAGCCAGGGATGCTTTACCCCCCTCCCCCTTTTATTCTAATTCAGAAGAGAGCAAGAACAGTTTGAAACCGAATATATTCCAAAATATGTTTGTCCAGGAGGTAGCGTTTTGATCATTGATTGACTTGCTCACCCCTGTTCTAATTTATTTCTATTTTCTCTTTTTTTATATCAATTATGAATCATTTCTAATAACAATATCGTAATATTGGCTAGGAATTTCATAAAACGGATTGCGTCTTAGGTAAAAGTTTATTGAAAAAAATGGGTTTTCTGAATTTATTGCTCAACTGTCATTTGTCCCCTATAACTTCCTTTTATTTCAAGATTTTATTTCATTTTTGAATTATTTACGCGACGTACGTAAATCAACGTAAATCAAAACTCTACAAAAAGGTTGCTGCCTTGGAAAAGTTCCATTGAAACCTTTCAACTTCACAAATATTTAATAAATAGCAAATTACTCTGAGCAGGTTGTTTCTGCAAGAATCACAGAAGTTACAAGCACGCTTGTACTTATCATTTGGAAAGTTTATGTAATACACACACACTACGCTTATCTTCTCAGGGCAAAGCCACCACGAACTTTTCTCTTCATCAATCGATACACGGTTTTATCTTGAGAGTTTGAGGAGGACCTCACGGAAAAAGGGGGCGTTCTATTGGTTAAATTTCTCAAGGGACTCATCAAATAAATCTTTTCATCGCCCTGACTTTGGGCAATGGAGCCCCCATATAATGGCTAAATGAAAAATTGCCATGAAAATCTTGAGACATTTTCTTCAATTTCCAAGATTCTGGCTCCTCTGGCGACAATTTTCTTGCATAACAACACGTACATCGCAAATAGACTGCCGCTTAAATTCATCTCTGTTAGCTTTTTTAGGTCAACGCGACATTTAAACGCATGACAAAAATTACTCTTTTCCTCCAAAAAAAAGAAGATATGAATTTTCTGAGATGGATGATGCTTCAAAAGTTTCTGCGATATTGATTGATTTTCCCCGGGAAATGTGCATTTTCTTCTTTTCTCTCTCCCTACCTTTTCTATCATGGACACATGGCTTTTCGTGGGCAAAAATGTTATCTGGCTGAAGTGCTACGAAATAGAACGGATAAACCATCAATCAGCATTTCCTCAGAAACTCCCAGAAAATCTGCCACATTTTCTGTGAAAATTACGATGAAATGCAGAGAGAGGGAGAGAGAGCGAGGATGTGGTAGAGAACTTTCATCGTGTTCAACATATGGTTTTTATTGTGACGAAACAGCAAACGAAAATGAGCTCCACCGAGGAATTATTTGAATTTTTTATATTCACTTTTCGAAACACTACTATATGTAAATGAACTTTTTATGAGACTCAATATTTCAATTGAATTATTGCTCGACGCCCACATAGAGAGATAAGGTGCTCTACAATTGACTTAAAACTATAAACGAACGTACAAAGTATACAGTTTAGATACAAAACTATTGGGAAGCTCTTTTTAGTACATGACTGTTCTTAAGTGCTTCTGCGTTATCGACTTTTCCTTGTGTTGGGTCCTGTCTTGACTACTTATTGGTTTTAGAACGCGGCGAGGACTGGAGAAAACAGTCAAGACACAAACCAACAAAAAGAAAAGACGATAACGCAGAATCACTTGAGAACAGTCGTGTACTAAAAAAAATGTTAATTTCTCATTAGGATATTACCATTAATAACCTTAAACTTAAATCGGATAAGAAAAGAAATATCGTCCAATAAGAAATGACTCAATTCAATATGGTTGACTAATGGCCCCCACACACTAGAAAAATTTATGTCCGTATTGATGCAAATTACGTATATGTATAGGAAAAACTGTCGAATATGCACATAAATTTCGCTAGTGTGTAACCGCCATAAGTCTATAATCCTATTCGCACGTACGATTCGCAATTCAAGTTGTCCAATGAAAGTGTTTGCTATAAGTCGGTGATAGACGCATCGGACGCATCACAGTCACATTTGAGGTTATATTGTTGAATTAAATTAAATTGGTGCGAGTCGTTTGCGGGGTTTCAAACGCAACTACAAAAACGGAACATTTTTCATAATACAGTATAATAATAAACTCATTATTCACATTACATAACCTGCGTAACCTCACTTTTCCTAATATTTAAATTTATGTGATTTAAATTTTACCTTTCATTTAAAGAATATGGTTTTTTCGTAAAGACGTTACGAATATTACACAAAATGTAAATAAATGCATTTTATTTGGCTAAAAAATATTCAATTGTACATAAGTTAGGTTATATTGGTCTTAACCTAAAAACAATTTAATCGTCTGGATAGGAAGTTTAATAAAAAGGAGTCTATTTGCAAAGTTAAAATGAGCAGAGCTATATGAATACTACTGAGAGCCGTAAGAAACTTAAAAAAAATGAAAAAAAAACTTGTAGACTCAGCAGTTGAGAGACACATAACCTCAACTTACTAAAAAAAATCTGCTGGACAAAACACTTTAAATTCAGCATCTTTTCAATAATTAGAACCTTAAAATTTATAATCTTGTATAATTTTAGTTCTTACAATTTAATTAACGTCTCTAGACCTGAATAAGTTCTATCTTTAGTAGGTATTTATTGATGCTTAATGTTATTACTATTATTTTATATTTGACAGCCTTTCCAAAATACGCATTGTACTAATTTCGTTTCTGTTTATACAATGTTGCTTCTATAACAGAAAATCCTGATTCTCCCTCATATAAATTAAGAAAAAATCTCAGCAATGTGAGGTTACGCTAAATATAACCTCAAAAAAGTGTTGAATTTAATACTTTACTTTATATTCATTTTCTTAGAGTGAAAATATTTTTTAAAGAATTGCAAATATTAGAAATCCTACAAAGAAAAGGAAAGTTTAAGGTTATAAAGTCGAAATACAAATTTTCTTCTAAACTGCAAACGTAACCTCAATTTGCGTTTTCCGATATTTTACTTATGACGGTTATGACAATTTTTTTACAGATTTTGTATATTGGGGTTAATACTTTCACTTGGTGAAAAGGTTACTCTATAATTTAAGGTTAGTGTAACCTAACCTAAAGAAAAGAAAGTTATCTCGTAAAAGGAAATTTCACATTTGAAGGTATTTTTACTATAAAATTTTTTCTATAATTCAAAAATATATAATTTTCATCTTTTTCTGATTAAGAGATTCTTTTACACAAATCATGTCTTGAAATTTGAGGTTAGGTTTAACGTGACCTAAAACTATTAATCTATTAGCCACTAAACTTATTTTTCTATTTAAAATTAATTTTCTAATCAGTAAAACTTATAATGCATGAAAAAGAATTGGGAATATTCTTTATCCCAATTTTTTTTTCTATTTGAAATTAATCATCTCAATTTCTTTTTTATAAAATAAAAAAGTATTTTCAAATAATTCAGGAGAATTGCGAACATTCTTAATCTTATTGAAACTTAACCTCACTTTGTAACGTCGATTAATCTTTTTTTCTCTTTTGAAAATTAATTATCTTATTTTTTTCCTAAAAATTAAAAGTGTTTTAAAAAGCTTGATAAAAAGATCGAATATTCTAAATCCCGCAGAATTTCAAACATTTCCCCATCACTGTGAGAAAAAAAAGAGAGTGCGATTAACTTTTTTTCCTCGTAACTTTAAACACTTTTTAGGTGTAAAAATATATCAACATTTTTAATGTTAATTTTACATCTTTTTAAGTGTATAGTTAATATGAAAAAGGGTTAATTTAACCCCTAATACACCTAAAAGGGTAATATTTACACCGATTTCGGATCAATAATGCAGGGTAAAATTAACATTTCTGGAATGTTATTTTAACTTTTTCGGATTTCTCTCAGTCATACAATTGCAAATCTCTTAGTAATGCAGCATTCAGCGAAAGTTGTTTACCTTCCCTCTACTGATTTTTTTGCTTCATTTTCTATTTCAAACAGAAGGAATATTAGAAGCAGAAAATGAGGTGATTTCTCATGATTTCACCGATAAAGTGAATCTTTTTCTGATTCTCATCAATACATTGTTTGCTCTCTACCAGTTAACCCAGCAAATTGTAAAAATGCATTCTCTCGAAAAAAAAAGGTTAATAAATTTTTTTTATTTTGTGTGAAGAAAAACTTACCTTCAATAGCAATTGTTCTCCAACGAAGATTCCCTCGCTGAATTATTTGCTCAGAGTTCCACTTTCCAGGGATTTTTTCACTCAACTGACTGGGATGCTCTTGGCTGCTGGAGAGTTTGTCCTCAAGTCCTTGGAACACAAATTACACCAATTCCTCAACCACTTGCGCCTCTCCTCAACCAACAACTCAAAATGCAATCGATTGGAGTGGCTCTTACGATCTTTTTACGTAATTGTGGAAAAATTGCGCGCACTTGGAAAGTTCTTTTTCACAAGAAACTTTTTCACGGTTTTAAGGAGCTTTTTTTGGAAATTAATTTAAAAAAGCTCTTGTTCAAATAACTCAGCTGATTCTGTTGTTGTTTGTTCGATGTCAGCTGATTGAATGAAGTGAATTCGCCAGTTGAGCCCCAGAGAAAATGTTTTGGAGCAAAAAGTAAAAGAGAGAAGTCAATTGTGGGAGAGAATTTTCCATCTATCTAAAGTCTCTCCCTCTCATTTTCTCTCATCAAAAATCTTGAGAATTCCACGAAATAAACTATGAGCTTATCAAACTAAATTATTCAAAATTGTCAATCCTTTCTCACGAGCTTTCCCAGGAACAATCGATCCCTCAAGCTTTCCCACGTGTCTCCTCAAATCAAAGAAGAAAAAAAATGCGAGGGAAATCCTCAGAAAACAGAGATTGATTAATTCCCAGAGGGATACCTTCTGAAGGTCATCCCTTGGGGAATTTCTCCCTCAAATATTTCTATGTCATGAAAACCTAGACTTAATTAATTTGCCGTCACGAAAAGTATCCACCAACGCACATTTTCCTGCCACGAGGACCTCTTTGCAAGTGATTCATGGAATAAATGAGCAAGAAAGAAAATAAACTTATGCTTAGCTTAGAAAGTATTTAAAAGGATATCCTCCTCAAAGTATCTCTTTTAGACATTTATGGCAATGCTTATTCCCATCCTGGGAATTCAACATGAATAAGAGAACCATAAAATGGGTGGCATTTGCCAATTCCTCGAGTAGAATAAATTTCTTTTAAGGTTATCTTCTGAAATTAAAAGCTCAAAGATCTACTAAGATTATAATAAAAACTGCCATTGCTCTAATTATCTCTCAAATAGTTAAGAATTAAGAAAAGACTAAAATTTTAATTTTATTTCATGCTAAAATTAAGGGTTATGTGCTACATAACCTCACATAGCTAACTTACTTCTGAAAAATAAATAAAAAACGCAGGCTATATTCTAAGATATTCTAATAAATCAATTTAAAGATCGAAAAAAAATTATAGAAATGACATTATTAAAAGAAAAAAATTTACTTGTCAATATCACCCTGAAATTTGAGGTTAAAATAATCCTCTTGGGACTCTTGGAACATACTCAATACTTATTCTTTCAATTACAATAAGATAATACAAAATAACACAGTATATTGGATCCAATACACTTATTTATAGCTAAGAAGTTAATAAGCAACGTGAGGTTATGATCAGTACAACTGTCAAAGTTTTCATGGAACAATACAAGGAGTTCCGCTTTCAAAGAAATTCCCGGGCCACAAAAAAGCCCGTAACTTCACTCCAGAGACACAGAAAAATTGAATGAAAATGCAATGAAGAAAAATTAATTATTCCATGCGAAAAATGAAGATTATGTGCGCATAACCTCACAATCCTAACTAACCGAGCTATAAGTAAGACACTTAAGCCCAACATTTCAAAAACTTACTCAAACAATTTGAAATTTAGATTAAACTATCTGAAAAGAATATTTTAACCTTAAATTTTAATCTATTAACTAAAAATTGTCAACATTAACATTGCAATTTGAGGTTAAAATAATAATTTTGGGATATACTCAATACTTTCCTTTAATTATTCCATAAGACTAACTGAATATAACGTTTCATTGAGCCAAATTCTCTCGGTTAGTGATAAGAGGTTAATAAAAATGTAAGGTTATGGAAGTTATGGTAAACACAATTTTCAAACTTCTCAGAGAACAAAAGTGAAAAATTCCACGAAATTTTGTTAATTTAGAAAGCAAGTCACTTAATTTTCTAAATTTTCTTGTCCAAGATTTCCAAATCTTAAAGTTTTTTCTCAAATTTCATTCCATGCAAGGAATGAGGGTTATGAGTAGCATAAGCTCACATTGCTAACTTACTTCTGAGATATAAAATACATTGAATTAACAATTTTTTAAATCAAAGTAAGGGAGGAGCACCAGCGATCGGCAGTGTTCCTCGGATCGTTAGGTTAATACCGTATTGTTGCTCCAAATAAAATGAATATTTAAAAATTATTAACTATTTTTTTACCATTTAACTCTCATAAATAGAAATACACTGCATTAACTCAGATTTAATTTATAAAACTAATTTTCAGTAAGACACCCGATAAAATTCATGAAGATCCGAGGTACAGAGTGCAAGTTTGTAATTACATCTATTTTTTATTACTTTATTGTAAATATTTAAAAATGAAATGCACAGATATAGTTAAATGGATAATTAATAGACTAATTAGCAAAAACAAAAATACCAAAAAGTGTTTTGGGCCTTATATTTTTAACTAAATATGGAGCATGTCTCTTAATATTCCGATCCGTGGTGCTCTTCCCTCAGTGTAATCTAGAATATCTTGAAAGTGATATTTCAGCCTTAAATACTGAGAGAAAGCATTATTTATAAGCATTACCTTAGAATTTGAGGTTAGAATATTATGGGATATATACTCAATACTTTCCTTCGATTTTTGAATAACATTAACTGAATATAATATTGAATATTGGACCAAATACTCTTATTTACAGCTTAAAGTAGCAATGTGAGGTTATGCAAAATATAACCTTCTATCTTGGAGGAACAAATTTTAAAAGTATCCCAACTTCACCAAATTGTTTTTTTTTACAAATTTGTTCATTTAGGAAGCAGATTGAACAATTTAAATTATAATTCCGCAGAATTATGTTTTTTTATCAAATTATAACCTTAAAATATTTGACTTTGTTAATTAATTTGGAAAGTGACACTCATTACGGTTATGATATTTATAAAAAATTTCCAAAAATTGGCTTAAAATCACTAATTTTATTCTAAAAGAGTAGGTAAAACTTAGACAAATTGAATGCCTTGCTTGTTTAGTTATTCGTAGTGATTTCTATTTGCTATTCTATTTGCTATTTAATTAAACTGGTTTTCAATAAATAAAGTTAAAAAAATATTATGTTGATGGAAAAAATTGTCAAATTATGCTATGAAGATATTTAAAATAGAGAGAAAATTTACATTACTAGCCATTATAACCTTCAATTATATTTTGAGGTTTTGCATGACATAACCTAAAATTTAAAATTCTACCTTATTTATTCCCTGAATAATTCTTTAGAAACAAGTAATCTAGAAACCCATAAAAACCTAAAATTCTTTTCTTTTATGAGAAATTGAAATTGAAGTAATGTTTTAAATAATTATTGAAATATCGAAACAGTTTTAAAGAAAAAAAATCATATTTCATATTAGATATGACGAAATTCAAATCTCCATAAAATGGCTTTCTCTTTGCCTTGCATTTATCTTTTATTTTAGGTTAAAGCACAACATAACCTAACATTGTGAAACGATTTATTGAGCAAATATAATCTAAGACTAAAAATTACTGAAGTGCTCGAAATACATGAAAAACAAACATCTTTTCTTTTAGTACAGGCTTCTATTCCTCTCAATAATAATTTAAAACAAGGTTAAGGGCAAAAGATTGTGCACTAATGTTTCTGAACCATAAATCAGTTTAACCAGGACATGCAATGTATTTCTTTTGCTTAAAAACCACAATTTCTTTATTTTAAAAAGAAATTAATAAAATATTTTTATATTGCATAGTTTCTTTGAGTGCTCTAAAATTCTAACCTAACAAACGTGTTTTCACGAAAAAAATTCAACGTATTACGTATAAGTATCTTATTTGAATTTCTTTATTTCTGTTTATTTTTTATTATTATTTCAAAGAAGGTAGCTTCCTAATTTTCAAAATCCTTACAAAAAATTCAATTGATAGGTTCGTTTTTGCACATAACCTAATAATTTCAATTTGATATCAATTTGAGATAATATTTTATATGTGAAATTTTTAGTATGTCAAATTGAGAAAAACACGATTCAGACTCTTAACCATTTGGATCTGAATAAGTTAATAAGTGTTTAATTAAATTTTGCGGGGGCCAGAGCCTATTTTGGTTGTACCGCCACAATAGAAGAATAACCATTTTATACTAATTTTTTAGTCAGTAGAAAAAATATCAAGAAGTAAAGGGGATTTCTTTACTCACATAACCTATATTTTAAAAATCTTACTTGTCACTATGAATATAAAAACGGTTATATGTGAACTTATGAGGTTATAAATCCACAATTAATCAGCATATTAGAAGCATAAAGGCTCTGAGAAAAATTAGTTTGCAAAAGGATTGCAAAAATTGGTCATCACTCGATGTAATTAACCAAAAAAAATGTAGTAACTCATCTTCCAAACAACTTTTTTGCAAGATAGAGATCAATTTTGTGGGAAAATGCACACTTTCCAGCGGATTCCACAAATTGAGATACTGAAATGAGGATTTATCCGGATTCCCTTAAGATAATTTTGCATCATTAATAATATTTTTAGATAGAGGTTAGCTTAGGCTTAAGAAAACTTAAGTTCTAGGTTATATTGGGGATTTCTTTGCTTTTTGAATATTCTTGTTGATTTGAATGGTTTGTGCAGACACTGATTATTCAATCAATTGTTCCTACAAATTGTAGGTTATGTCTAATATAACCTTGTATCAAAAGTAAATATAAGCATTTAGCCAAAGATAATGTACGACACGTTGTTAACTCGGTCAGAGCGGTCAGGACATTATAGTGGAATCTATTAAAAAAAAAACCTTTTCGTCTTTTAGGTTAGCTTCCAGATAACCTCATATTCCACAATAAATTAGGTTACAAAATTCCCTCCAATTTTTTGTAAAGTTCATATTCCGGAATATCAAAAATAAAATGTACTCACAGTTTAGTCCTCTGCCGATCGAAGATCTTGCTCTTTTCCAGCTCATTCCTGGGTTGTTCCTCCTCCAGTTTCACATAATCCGTCGTCCTGCCACAGTTCCTGTGTTGACAGATTGTCCTCTGGGAAGCTTTTATACTCCTCCAGTTGGACGATCTGCTGAGTTTCTTGGCAGTAGTGTGAGCCAGAATAGCCCTCTGCCAATTTCTTCTCTGCTCACTGAGATCACATCCCACTGAATCCTTCCCTGCCACATGATCTTTCACTAAATCCACTAAATCACTATCACTATTTCCACACTTTGCACTGTTTTTGTCCATCTTGTGTCCAGAAATTCACAAAGGCACTGGCCAGATTGCTTCTTAGCTGTGAAATACCAAGATCTGAGTGATCCTGAAAAACCCAGTTGCCTCTTATCACCATCAATTTCCGGAGAATTTCATGGTTCATGTTTCTCATTACTGCTCTGCAATTTTCTCGCGATGTGATAAGCTACTGTGATTATCGCTGTATGTAGAACAATAGCTTGGCTTTTAAACACGATGAATAGAAAGTGATTTATTAAAGAAAATGCAGAAAAAATGATAAAAAGAGGAATGCCAGATTGAGGTTAGAAAAATGGCTTGGGATGATTTTCACAGTAAACTGAGAGTTTTCCACTGAAATATCAGCCGCAATTTGTTTGTTATCACTGTTTAGGTACTTAGCACGATAATTTTAGAAAATAATATTGGAATTTTACGTGTAAAAAGGATTTTATTGAGGAACTTTTCCGAGAGGGAAAAAACCCGCGAATGGGTTTAGTTCACTGATGATTTGTTGGCGCTGCGATCGGAGGGAAGAATTTGGTAATTGGCCACATCAGCGCCATTGGCGGTAGTTCACAGAATTATTCTGTCACTGTGGTTCTCGTTGGTGCGTTCCCCAGATTTTCTCGGGAAGAAAAATATTTGTAAGTACACCAAAATCCACGATAATTGTACAAATTTGGTAGAAAACGATAGGTAAAGGTGTAGTGTACTTGAACAAAAAAGAAAATTTTCAATCAGCCAAGTAGTTTGCCCAGAAATTCATGTGAAAAGTGAGGTGTCTTGATTTGCAATTTTCCCTGATTTTTCATGGAATTTTCCTCAGTATCTGATAAAAATTATCACTACCTCCCCTTCTGGAGCCTATAGAGGCCATCTGGCTCAGTCAGGAGTGGAAAATCGTGTTGGAAAAAGTGATTTTTGTGGTTATGTAATTTCCCAGAATTGCTAATGACTTTCGCCTTGATAAAAAAGCCTCCAAGAAACCACGTGGTTACCTTGCACCCAGAAACTGCTCGTAGATTGCGTCATCGAGCTAGAAAATCCGCAAATTCCAGAGAGATTCCTTATCTAATCTCAGAAGAGGTGATTGGGTTTTCACTGCAATGGGACTTTTCAGTGTCAGCTGAGAAGTTTCTTACATAATCAATGTGAAAAAAGGGAAAATCACCAAGTTTCCCGCGGATTTGTCCATCAAAAATGCTCAATCTCCCCCCTCAAGAGCCCCATTTTCCCGCCAAAAGCCCCCTCAAATCCAAAAATTCCATTTTTCCTCGATTTTCTTCAGATTGACCCAGTTTTCTTGGGCAAAGTCTCAGTTGCCCATGAGTTACGTCATCACATTTCACACGCTTGCGTCATAAAGGTCGTCAAGTGTGCACCACGGAGCTTTTCTTTCCGCAGCTATAGCTCGTGATCTTGAAAGTGCATTAGATAATTAATTATCTGGCAGTGACACGCGTAAAAAATCACTTCGTTCCGCCCAATTAGGGGCCTTTTTTCTCCCTCCCAAGCGCGCCTCCACAGAGCTTTTCCGCCAATGATTAGGCAGAAAATGGAAAAACAAACTCATCAGGACAATGTGTGAATTGTCACACCTTTTTCACACTTTTCCCACCTTCTTGACACCTTCAAGCACCCATTTGGGGCATGATTAACCGCAAGAAATTCGTAAAGGTGTCTACACATTATAAGAAATTTCTATCAAAAATGAGCTTCAAGAAGTGTTCTTCAAGAAAATTGCCTACACATTGGTGAGAATTTTTGACAAAAAGATGGATTCTTGAAGAAAATTTGTCTAATGTGTAGACAAATTTCTTCAAAAATCATATCCAATTGAAGGAAATTTCCATCAAGAATTTTTGAAAGAAATTATCGGCTACACATTGGAATAAAATTCATCAAAGTCATTCTTGACAGAATTCTTGAAGGAAACCATCACGATTCAAGATTGTTTTTCACGAAAATTTGTTATATTCTGCTGGAAAAAGTGAGAAAAGCGTTTGGTGAAGTTCCTTGGGATAGTATTTAGTGAATTTGTGAAGAAAATCTTCTAAATATGCAAGGGAATAGTGTTTTTCTTGAGATGTCGTTCCTGGTGGAATCCAACCCAGCCTTGAAGGAACATTTCCTGTGATTTTCCTCCAGAAATTGCCGGAAGTTAATCCATCTGTGTATTCTTGAGGTGTTCCACAGTACAGTGGCCTCGTACTCCATGGATTGCAAGATGGATGGAAAGGAGAAAATTTACGGGCACTTTGGAATCTCTGCCTTGGTTACCAATCAAAACAAGAGCTAACCAGAGCCACCGAGGAGATCTCAATGCAAACGAGAGCTGTCCGGAGCTACCAGAAGCCATCACTTGAACCCCCAGAAGAACATCAGAATGATCTTTTATATCATTCACTTTCTCAACCACTAGGAACTCTGTGGGATTGCTTCCTTTCGAGAACATCAGAACTGGATAGCCACATGCCTTCAATTCCTCATGTCAATGGAACATGGAACCCAGTAAATAAATCAGTAGTGGAATTATTTTGGAACATCCATGGAATTTTCACAGGAATATTCTTCTATTATATTAATTTAAAAAAAAACTACATTTTTTACATAATAGAGATCCTTTATGTATTTTTTTTTATTTATTAAGGGGTCCATCTGGAAGATAATTGCCCCGCCTTTATGTAATTTCTAATGATTATTTATTAAAAATTCCTACTTTTAATAACATAATGAAATGTAAAGGACTAGATTCAAAACTAGATTTTTTGGGAGTCTTAAAGTGTAATTTTTGGAAAATACTCTTAAGATCTCATAAAAAAATCCTCCTGATATTGATAAAATCCTTTCCACAAGCATTAAAAACTTGAATGAAACTTTTTACTGATCAAAAAAGACAATAAATTTCAAAGGCTGTCTCTTATTTGAATTTTAATGCGAAATTAAAATTGAAATAAATTTTATTTAATTTTTGGGAAACTGCTCTTAACATATCGACCACCCAGAATAAGACCTGACTATTTCGTGAATGGCCAACTTTACAGGAGAGCGATTTAAAGCTGAGATTTGCATATTTGCTAATAAATCAATTAATTTAACTTCACTTTCCTAATATTGTACATCAAACGAAAGGATTCGATAAAAGTTATCTTAATTCCATAAAATTTTCACAAAATAATGTGTATTTTAATAACTATTACAATATTTTCCGAGTTGTAACATATTTTTCCTGAGCTGTCATATCAAAAGCTCAGGATAAGACCCGAACAACTCGAGTTTCCCACGCTGCCAAGCGACCCGGCTGGTCACGCATCACTTGTCAAAATTGTTTCGATATCATTCCCCATACGCATCACTATCTATGTATATTAATTGTTCTAAGTAATTTTTTCAAGACATTTTAACACTTTAAAACCCGAGCCAAAAAATCACGTAAAACACTAAACTGGCATAAAATGCTAGAGCAGTTATTCTCCATAAAAAAGCAATTTTTCAATATTTTTCGTTTCGTAAAACTTCACAGCAGTTCTAGGACTCATAAATTATTTTTTCAATAAATATTTTCCCATTTTTCTAATCATTTTTATATAAATTTTGTGAAAATTGACAACAAATGCCAAAGTGAATTTTTACAGATTTTCGTAGCAAAAAGGCAACTTCTGTTGAATTTCGTTATACTACAGTAGAGTCTCGCTATAGTCCATATTTGGTTTCAGATTTGACACTTGAGTCGCACTATAGTCCATGTAATTTTTTAAAATTATCAACGACTTTTAGTATTGAAATTGCTCGACGGCTTCCATTTTCTTTGCGATTGTGGTAATTGTCCTTGCTCTCTTTATTGTGGATCACAATTATCACAACTACTTAATAAAGTTTGCCAAAAATATTAAAATACAGTAGAGTCTCTCAAATTGGAACGATTGGGGGGTATTTTTGACATTTCTCACCTCTCAAATTCGAACGATATTTTTAAAACTAACTGAATTTATGTGAGATTAAATAGCACTTTGAATCAAATTCCCGTAATTTCTCACAAGTGTTAGTTGGTAACATACTTCCTTTTCATTTTATTCGCACATAATGTGTATAAATATTCAGAAAACAGCACAGAGATATGATTTTTAATCATCCACAATACGAATTTTTTAACATAACCCTACAATTGACATTTTAAATCCAACCGGCGTTCGAATTTGAGAGATTCAGATTTGAGAGACTCTACTGTAATTATGCTTGTCGCGTACTAAAAAACATAACCTAACTTAAAATCAGTGTTTTGAAATCAACGGTCGATAAATTGTGGACTATAGAGCGATGGCTTATAGCGAGACTCTACTGCATTTGTTTACATATTTAATTTCCTTTTTCCTAACAATTTGGAAAGAATCTTAGAACTTATATCTATATATTATCCTGTAAAATTTTAAAATTCTCATATATAGTTTAAAAAGAAAAGAAAAAGTAAAACAAAGCGAAAAGTGAATTTTCACCTTTTTTTTACATTACCATTCTACATCAATTCTTGGTCTTATATTATTTAATTTTTAATAATTATTTTATTATTTTCACGTATTTTTTACGATTTTTTCGAATCGTGACAAAACTCAAAAATATTAACATTTTTTAGGTTATATAGTATAAGCCATTCAAATGTCCATTTCGGATGCCAACTACGTATAAAAAGGTAGCATTTTACGCCAATTTGGTATTTTACGCCCATTTTTTAGTTTTTTTTCAATTTTTAACATAATAAAAAAGTTATCAACTATTTTTTTCTACTAAACGAAAGGTCATTAAATTCTCTATACATTAGTGTTATCACTTAAAATTAAAGTGAAATGTCAATTTGGGTTTTAAAGTGTGAAAAAATCAATTCATTCAATTTTCGAATCGAACAAATGTGATATGTCGATTGGCATTGACAGGTATCAAACGCAAGCGTGAAAATTCCACGGCAATTACAGAATTTACCCTGTGGGAACTGTAGTGATGGGAAAATGTCGATCAGTTGGTGTGTGTCTAGGATGGGGAACTGGAAGGGGAAGAAGAAGAAGAAGAAGAAGAAGTGAAGTGTGGAATGACGGCTAATTATCCGAAAGAAAATGTAGAAAACTTTCATGTGAAAATTGATTAATAAAAAGTTATAATTATCGAAATAAGAGGTAGTGTTTCAGTGAAGTAGGACGGGTAACCACACCCCCTATAGGTCTTATATTATTTAGTTTTTATTATTTTCACTTTTTCACATATTTCTTATTATTATTTCTAACCAATTAGCAACAAAACCTCTTAAAAGTTAGTAGGTTATGAGCTCTCGCGCCAAAGAGAAGTTTGATGCATAATTAATTAACATTTTATTGCTTTTATCCAGGTTTTGCAACACTTGCAATACTAGAGAAGCTCAAAAAACTATCAAGATATCAGTAATATTTCATAAATAATTGCAATATTCTGGATTAAATCGTGAAATTTTCTTTGATCTTTATAAAATATAAGCCATTCAAATGTCCATTACAGCTGTCAAACTCCATATAAAAAATACTAGCACTTTACGCCTATTTCGTATTCAATATCCAATTTTTAGTTTTTGATCCATTTTTTTAATTTTATAGAAGAGTTATTAATTATTATTAACAATACTGGTTATTAACTAGATATTACCAAATTGAAAACTATACATATTTGCAGCCAAATAATAGCTTATCTATTATCGTGAAATCAGCCGGAATACTTTTGACATGCAAAATGATGACGTCACACGGTCGAATTATGCGGCTCTTATCCTGACTGAATTGAAAAATGAGTGAGATTTTGCTTTTTTAGAAAAAGCGCTATAAATTTGGAAATAATTTATATTCAGGTATAATATTCACAGGGAAGGTAGAGGGTTTCACGGAGTATCCGAAAAGCGAAAAAAACGAATTTTGCAAAAAATCGAGATAGTCGGATTATATTCTGAGTGGTCGATATTATACTAGATTTTTTTTAGTTCATTTATTTTAAACCGCTTGTATTATATTATAACATCCCCACATCAGATATATTTTCTACTATACTAAAAATAAGCAAACCTAAATATTTAAAAATCCACGTAATCTTCTAAATTAAAAGTCCTTTACATTGCATTATGTTATTAAAAGTAGGAATTTTTAATAAATAATCATTAGAAATTACATAAAGGCGGGGCAATCATCTTCCAGATGGACCCCTTAATAAATAAAAAAAATTACATAAAGGATCTCTATTATGTAAAAAATGTAGTTTTTTTTAAATTAATATAATAGAAGAATATTCCTGTGAAAATTCCATGGATGTTCCAAAATAATTCCACTACTGATTTATTTACTGGGTTCCATGTTCCATTGACATGAGGAATTGAAGGCATGTGGCTATCCAGTTCTGATGTTCTCGAAAGGAAGCAATCCCACAGAGTTCCTAGTGGTTGAGAAAGTGAATGATATAAAAGATCATTCTGATGTTCTTCTGGGGGTTCAAGTGATGGCTTCTGGTAGCTCCGGACAGCTCTCGTTTGCATTGAGATCTCCTCGGTGGCTCTGGTTAGCTCTTGTTTTGATTGGTAACCAAGGCAGAGATTCCAAAGTGCCCGTAAATTTTCTCCTTTCCATCCATCTTGCAATCCATGGAGTACGAGGCCACTGTACTGTGGAACACCTCAAGAATACACAGATGGATTAACTTCCGGCAATTTCTGGAGGAAAATCACAGGAAATGTTCCTTCAAGGCTGGGTTGGATTCCACCAGGAACGACATCTCAAGAAAAACACTATTCCCTTGAATATTTAGAAGATTTTCTTCACAAATTCACTAAATACTATCCCAAGGAACTTCACCAAACGCTTTTCTCACTTTTTCCAGTAGTGAAACAACAAATTTTCGTGAAAAACAGTCAGAAGAGGTAGAGACTTGGAAATGATGGCAATCTGTCAAAAAAATTTTTGATGGAAAATAAAAAACCCAATGTGGAGGCATTTTTCTTCAAAAATTCCTTCAAAAATATGAATTTTTCTTTAAAAAATTCTTGAAATAATTCTTGATGAAATCAGCTCCAATGTGTAGACACCTTAAAATTGAAAAGAGAGACGAGATAAATGAGTCAGATGATCCGTCTCGATTTGGATCTCAGTTGGCTGGGGTCCAATTTAGAGTTCATGGCCGACTTGGTTTGGCATCTCCAAAGTGCCCGTGGATGATCTTCAGGTTGATCGCTAGACAAAGTCAGAAACTAGGTCAAATTCTGAGCAAATTGAACCTTTCCTTCAGTCCATTCAATGCAAATTGTCTCCAGATTGCGTTTGCAGGCTGATAAAGTAGGCCTTGGGGTTGCATTCCGAAGCTTTTTACTTCAAGAGCTTCCTAATAAGAGATCTTAGTTGTGTTTACCCTGTTAGTTAACCCTTTAAGGACGATTGGAACACCGGGGTCCCATAAAGAAAATAATTTTTCCTGATTACCCAAAGTTATTTTTTGCTTATGTCTGTACATAATTGTAAAGTAGAGGGTTGAAGGAATCTAGAATATTTTTTACAAGTCTAGCTATTTGCTTATGAGTAAATATGTATACTCAAAAATAGGAAATTTTTAAATTCTCAAATTCATAATTGATTTTATTTATTGTTTATACTTAGAATTTTTTAAGCAAAACCCTTTTGGCAATAAAACTACAATACTCATGTCATACGTGATATTTTTCAGAAAAATTACTTGAATTTTTGGGCTATTTTGTCCCTATCGTTCATAGAAGCACAAAATACACCGAATCATTCTCTGTTGGACTTTTCAAGGTTAGATGTAAGACTTATCATTGATTTTGTTTATCAGTTTAGTTTTTATTGTTATTTTCAGTCCGTAAAAAGTGTCTCGTCGTTAAAGGATTAATATAACACCGTCTTTGGACTTAAGACTAGAGATTTATCCTAGTTTTCGAAGGTCTTAAAACCCTAAATATAAACCAATTTAATTTATTCTTCTGATTCAAATAGATTAATTCCCCTTAATACAGTCCATTTCTAACGGCGTTATCACACTTGCACATTAAAATATTAATGTGATTCACATTAATTGTCGCTTGTGAGCGTCCAAACATGTTATTTGTGTCTTTGAGTCACTTAATATTTGGGGTTTTTCAATTTATTGATAAAGAAGTGAACTTGACCTGCAAAAATAACTTTAAATTTACCTAAAGCATAATTATTTTTTACATTAAAAAATTAAAGAGAAAATCGCATTAATTTTTCGCATTAATACTATAAATCAATTTATATCAAATTTTGCGGGCCAAGTCTACCTTTTTATCAACAAATAGATCAAATTTTGAATATAAAATGATTCAAACACACAAATTACACATTTGGACTCTCACCAGCTACAATTAATGTGAATCATATTAAAATTTTAATGTGTAAGTGTGATAACACAGTAAAGCAAAATTTTCGACTGAGAAGAATCTAAAGAAGTTAAGACTTATGCCCTAGACACACTTACGATTTAAGCCGAGAGACGGCTTAGTGGAAAATTACGGAAATGTAGTTTAATCATTATTTCGAATACAATTACGCTAAGTCATCTCTCGGCTAATCCTCAGGTCTGTCAAGGCCCTTAGGTTCGAAGCACGTACAGTAGACTCTCTCAATTGGGCATATGGGGCAAAATGTCATCCAAATTATTGATAGATTTGGGCGTCAAAGTCATTGTAAATTCCACAAAAAGCGCTCAATTATGAAGAATCACGATAAAATAGGAAGAACTACAGGGAATTTGAGCAAATTTGCTTCATAATTAAACGTGAAAATTGTCAACAAAATTTTTCGCCCGATTGCAAAAGAGACGATTGAGCGAGAGTCTACTGTATAAGTGTAGGGTTCCTTAAGACACTTCAGTCATAGTCACCGTGTAAACAGACAAAATTCCCACGAAATATTTCATTCCGGACGGAAATTCCGGATGGAAATTCCCATATTGAACTGGCAAATTTTTACCATCTGCTCTGTTGGTTCTCTGGTGGAGTTCAAGCGCAACACAAAAATGCTCCGAATATTTGAATTTCAAATTGTGTTTTTTCCGAATATAAATAACGGGATATATATCTGGAAGATATTTGAGGTACTTTATTTTATTAAAATGGCTCTATTATATTACGTGTTGTCTTTAATACTCAATTTTTAATATGACAAAGTCTTTAGAATAATTGAAACAGCTTTTGGGATACTCTCAAATAGATTTAGGATAATTCGGGGGGATATCGAAGTACAACCAGAGTTTGCTACTACTATTGTACAGGCTGTAATTCTTCTCCACAACTTTATAAGAAAGACCAGCGATAGTAAAGATCTAATTTTTGAAAATGTTCTTAACGTTGATGTTTTAGAAGGAAATGAAGACATATCCCCGTCAGACCAAGCAGCGAAGCAAATTTAAACAGAGATAAATATAAAGATTATTTGTATAATAATTGAATGGACATTGTTCCAAAGAAGACGTCTGTAAAAGATTTAAAACTCTATTTTTAATAAATTGAACGATTTTATTTCAAAGTAATATTTTATAGCCAAAAATGTAATTTCTAAGGTTTCCGGCTATGACTGCTATTAATGAACTTCGACAGCTCTTACTATTCTATAAATTCCTTTTTTAAATTATTATATTCTTTACATTTTTTAATAATGGGATCTAGTGAAAAAGATATGTTTTGAATCTGCCTTTCCAATTATTAAACCACTTTTGAAATATTATTGATGAATAATTAATTCAATCCAGAAACACTAATATTTTCAAAATTATTATATTATTATTATTCGGTTTTAAATTTTGTAGATTGTAGATTGACTATTGTAGATTTTATAAGTTTTTTCATATACATACAGTGCCCGCTTTGTAATTCGGATGATTGGGAGACAATATGACAGATGTCCGCTTCGTAATCCGGATGGATTTTTTGAATTTGTTCAACGTCTCAAAAATATAATACAAGGTTTTTTTCTACAATTGGAATAAAAATTTTAAAGAAGCTTAAAAAGACATAATTAGAGAATTCTATGCTATTATACTTCATTTATTAAACAAAAACATCATAGGATAATTCATTTTCATTGCTGAACACACATACATACATGACCTCAAAATTATTTTGAATGTAACCGTCGATAACTCGTCCGGATTACGGCGGTCCGGATTAGGGAGCGGACACTGTATTACTTGCTCAAAAAACCCAAAATAAAATTTTCGGAATTTTCCGGAAGCAAAAAGCTATCTCTAGTGAGATAGCTTTTTGCCATTTTGGGCATTATTGCAGTTGATTTTCAATGAAAGTATGATCAAATTGTGATACAAAATGTTAATTTTTTAAAATTATTTTTGTTAGATATTTAATATTTCATCTCAATATTATTTAAATTTTAGAACAATACCTCAAAATAAGTCCCTGGAGCGCATAAAATAATTTTTTTTAATAGAACTTCGCAATATTATACAGGAATTGTATGTATATAAAAGATAAAAATGGATATATAAAGCAGAAACATATAAGTTAGCGTATCTAATAATAGTTTCTATAAAATAATTGTGATTCTAGTTTCAATTACAGCTTCTAGACTAGAATTTTGTATGTTGCTTGTTTTTTAAGAAATATTTTCAATATCGATCGCATTTTCTGGCAATCTTGCTGAATTTTGTCTCAAAGTATAGTAACTAGGATGTACATGTACAACCTGCAAAAAATATTCTTGATGAATAATTCAGTGATTCCCGATGGTTTAGTAGATAGAGATGCAAAACCATGTCACAAAATTGAACATTTCACCCTCCAACAGAAAATCACCATTTGAAATTCAAAATATTGGAACGCGTTCGGGCAATTTCTTGCAATTTTGCAGAGGGCGCTAGTATAGCAAATTTACCACTTGCTCGTGGGAATTCCGTCTGTTCACACATAGTATAAGGACAAAAATAGCCTAAAAGTTTAAGTAATTTTTCTGACAATACCAATGGATAATATTTTTCGCTTTAATGAAAAATATTATTTTTGTGTACAAATAGCTGAAGCCTTGCAAAAAAATATCCTAGATTCCTTCAACCTTTTATTTTACAAAAATGTACAGTACAAACATAAGGAAAAAATAACTGTAGGTAGTCAGGAAAAATTATTTTCTTTATGGGACACCGGTGTTCCAATCGTCCTTAAAGGGTTAAAACGTGTGCCGGAGAGATGTGGGAATTAGCCACTGACAGTGACTACCTCTTTCTCCGCATGAGGGCACTGTTTTCTCCCGTAAGTGGCGCTGGCAACTGTTCTCAATTTTTAGTTCTCAAGCTTTTAGTCGCAATTCTTGGTACGATTAAAGAAAAATTCTCCAAATTTCTAAACGATTTGACAATTTTCTCACAATTTTTCAAACAAATGTGTTCTGTCTGAACTGATTTTAATTCAAAACTCGGATTTTGAATGTTTCAAATTGACAAATATTAAACTAAAATGGTTTTTAGGGGTCGTTGATCGTCCAGCAAGGGTTAAAATACTTTCAAAAATTGCTTTTATACTTTATGAATTAATTAAATAAATATCGTAGCAATTGGGCTGAGAAACAATTACATCTGAATCAATATCTTTTGGTTTTTGGATAAATAATAATCTAAAATTAATCGACAATTTGATTATTCCCCCGCGATGTGTTTACCCGATTTCTTGTCCAAACAAAAATGCTGATGGAATGAAAATTTGTTGTTCAATGCAGATTGCTGTGTAGTAAATTAAGCGTAATTTGAAGAAGAAGACAATGGGTGTTCCAGCTGGAGACGTTGAGAAGGGAAAGAAAATCTTCGTGCAGAGATGTGCTCAATGCCATACCGTTGAAGCCGGCGGCAAACACAAGACCGGACCCAATCTCCACGGCCTGGTGGGCAGGAAGACGGGCCAGGCGGCCGGATTCGCCTACACGGACGCCAACAAGGCCAAAGGCAAGTTAATCAGGAGGAATCTCTTCCCTTTCTCCAAAGTCTTAACCAGTTTTCTTTCTTCTTGGATTCCAGGTATCACATGGAATGAGGATACGCTGTTTGAATACCTCGAGAATCCAAAGAAATACATCCCGGGAACAAAAATGGTGTTTGCCGGACTGAAGAAGCCGCAGGAGCGAGCAGATCTCATCGCTTACCTCAAGGATGCCACCAAGTAGAGAAGGACAAGGGGAGAGATTGGTGGATTCATGGGGAGTCTTGTTGACGCTGCAAATCCCACAGTATATTATCATGAATCAATAATAGGAAAATTTATCGAAAGAATTGAATGCTAAGTTATTTAAAGAAAAAAAAAAGAAAGAAACTGGAGGAGAGACAATTAAATCAATTGACGATAGAAACTCTGTGTTCACTAATTTTTCTTCTGCTTCGGACGGAAATTGTAAAAAAAAATCAGTTGTGATTGTTTTTCATCGGTCAAATAACTATTTTTCTTGGATTGTGAAAGGAATTTGGACGCGAAGATTTTCGCGAGAGAAAAGAGTCAATAAAGTTGAGTGAAAATAAATTCTAAAAGAATTTTATTTTGGGACGATTGGTTAAATTTAGAATCACAATTGCGATGAAGTGCATTCCTTACACTGCGAATTCTATTTGCCGCGCGAGTTTGGGTTTAGTACGGGTTCTAGACGCACGCGGCGCTAGTATACACCAAAGAGAAGTGCATACGTGACGTTGGACCTCGCAGAAGTTTTTACAAAACATTTGACACAAAATGCACAGCTAAAAATCGCTTCTTGAAAATGTTCAAATGGCAAAAGCTAAAAAATATCATAAGGGAAACTGGGGCACCACCAAACAGGGATACCACCAAACACTGCGATTTTTTAAATAGGTATAAGATTTCAGAGAATGAGACTTACATGAAATTATAGATACTATAGGGATGCTTGTCCAGAGAAAGAATGATCCACATAGTTCAAGTAGTTTAGAAATAAGAATATTTTTTCGCAAAATTGTGAGATTTTGATAATTTTAGTCATTTATATATCTACCTGGAAAATAAAACTGAAATAAGTTACATCAAATTTCACTACACCAGTACTTTCCTACATGTTTTGGGATAATATTTATGTATTTACTAAAGAAATTAATGTTCACATTTTTTTAAAAGAATATAAAATCCATCACAAAATAGAGTTTGGGGCACCAACAAACAGGCAAATTTATCACAATTGCAGATGTCGCGAGCGTAGCTTGAATGGCAAAATTTTTCCTCTTGTCTTTCTTACTCTTCATCTCCCTCTTTGTTCGATTTTAGAAATTTATATCCATTCATGGGATTTTCATTCAAGACTCAGGAGAAATATAGTTTCAAGAACCCAATTTTGCATTAAATGATTTTTAATGATTCTTAAATCATTTTAATCAAGGATTGACGAATGATTTCTCGATTTTATTACAAATAATCAGAAGAGCGCGCAAAATTTGAACTTTAGGTGTAGTGTTTGCCACGATTTTAGTGGCGCTGCTTTCCAGTCAGAAGTCGAATGTTGTCAAAATGATGAAAAATCCATTGAAAAATATGTTCGGGGTGCAGTGCTTTAGTTTTTTGCTATTTTGGTCACTCATTCTTAATTTTGCAGTGCTTTTTTGAAAATTATTTGCATTTTCAATACCTTCTTATTAATTAAGAGTTGTGGTGAATGCCCAAAATATCTTCAATGGGTGAGAAAAACAGGTGTTTTTTAGTGCCCCAGAACGTGTTTATTGGTACCCCGGGTGGTTGGAAAAAAGCGAAAAATGCATGGTGATACAATTTTCCTTTTTACGGAAAATTGAAGTGCTTCACATCATCCTTGTATACATTAATATGCAGCCTATACCTAAGACTATAACATGGGGTAAGCAACATTTTTCTAAAATTCACAGTTTTCTTAGGAAGTTCAGTCAAAATCGCATCTTTCAAAAGTGTTTGGTGGTACCCCAGTTTCCCCTAGATTCAAAAATTTTGTCCGAGAAAAGCCATATACAGCATTTTACTTTGAAAAAATGTTGAACAAATTCAGTTTCATCATAAAAAAGGACTCTTTTATGATTATAGCTTCATTCCAGACTTGGTACTAGGTCTCAGTTTAATTTTTATTGTTGATTTTCAGTCCGTAAAAAGTGTCTCGTCATTAAAGGGTTAAAAGAAATTGACGCTTCTGCCCACAGCATGATAGGGTTAATTTCCTTTAAAAAACATTTATTTTTGATTGCTCCTATTGTGCAAGGGCCATAATTCAGATGATATTTCGGTATCATACGCCTGAATCTGAGAGTTATGTGCTGGACACACGACTAAAGTCCAGAGACGAGTAAGCTCGTTCATAGCCAAAACAGTTCCTGGTACACTACAAACGAGACAAAGCATTCACTGGTAACCATATAACATAGCTTTTGTGGATTTTTCTATAAATATTTCTACTGTTTCTACTGAAATGCACTAATATTCTTTTGAAAATGAAACTAATTGTAAATTAACTTCACAATTCACTTTCAACAACAAGAATTATTCACTAGAATCGCCTAAATTGGCTTAAGTCTCGAGATAGCTTCCACCTCACAAATAATTGTAATCAACAATAATTATTGCACGTGAACTGAGATATAAATTTACAAATAGTCTCATTTTCAAAGGAGAATTACTACATTTCAGTAGAAATATCTACATAAAAACCCACGAAAGTTATGCTTTGTGAGTGGCAGTGAATGCTTTTAGCCTTGTTTGTAGTGTGTCAGGAACTGACTTGGCTATGAACGACCTTAGTCGTCTCAGGACTTTAATCGTAAATGTGTCTAGGGAGGGTATTAGGGTAGAGTCAGTACTTTTCGCCACCCTTAAGCTTTTATGGCCTCCTTAGGTGTAAAATTTTTGTCAGACTAAATAAATTATTAAATAACGATACTTTGAATCAACATCTATCTAAATATCTAAGATACTTTTCGAGAATTTTAGTGAATCTCATTGAAAAATTTGCATTTTCACCAATTGTTCTTGTTTCAGTACTTTTCGCCACTTATTTTAAAATCAATTTTAAATAATTTAGAGTCGTAATAACCCTTTAAAATAGTAGAATAGAGCATATTATGAGTGTAGAAGTACCATTTATTATTAAATTCCTTAAATTAGTTGTTTTATCTTAGTTGGCCAAAAAGTGCTTACATGGCGAAAAGGGCTGACTCTACCCTAGATTATTAATTTATTTTTGTTACGAAATTAACATTTTTACATTTTAAAATAAATTCGAGAAGCTGTAAAGAAGTAGTCTTTGGATTTATTGTTCTCTAATTTTTCTTTTGAATATATTAAGATAGCATTGAATTTTTTATTTGAAAAAAAAAATCAGAGTTGAATATGCGTGCTTATGCAATGTTAATGTGTTTCCCTCGGTGCATCCACCATGATTGACAGTGTACCAACTGCCATTTTCAAATGAATCAGCCCGACCACGTTATGCATAAACTTCAGTGTGGTGCAAATTCGGCAGATTGAAGCAAGAAAATCAATAATTTTCCTCATTTCTGCACGATACCGTCGAAATAGCCAAAATTATTTGCATTCGTCCGCATTCAGCGTAAGTATTGGCTGTTTTTGGTGATATTCACGTGGGAAAGCTGTGGAAAATGGTTGAGAAACCTGAGAAAAGTGCGAGTGAGTTTTGACAAAAAAGGGGAGGGTCAGAGATTCTCGCCCCAAAACTTATTTAGGGCCCTCAATGGAGGTCTTTTGCGCAAAAAATTGGAGCGAAAATGGCACAGGGTGCCCCATGGGGCTCAGCATGAGGGATTATGTGCAATTTTCCGGGAAAATTGGGGGTGGGAGTGGGTGAAAAGTGGCAGTGTAACGTGTTTGGTTGTGTCTTCTTCTTGCAGAGAGTCGAGTGACGAGAAGCAAAATGGCACCAGTTCGTGGAGATGGAATGAGAGGACTTGCAGTCTTCATCTCGGACATAAGAAACTGTAAGTGCAATTGAGAGATTATTGGCATGAATGTGGTCAGTGTCCGGGACACAGGGCACTGTGCCCAGGGAGGGCGGGATGCGGGATTGGCAGGGGATAGAGATGCATGTGTTTGTGTGTCCGGAAAGGGTCTCGTGGAGTACGGTAAAGTGAAAGATTTCTCTCGGTGGCCACTTTAATTCAATTACCCTGATAAAGAGAGCTGCCCATGAGCATCTCCATTGACTCTGGTCTCGGCGTGCAGAGGCCTATTGAGTCTGGCCTGAGGCAAAAATGGGAGGATTGCCTCTCTCTCAGAAGCTGTGGATGGAGAGAAAGAGACCAAGAAAACCTTCCGATAAGATTATTACTAACACAATATTTTTTTTTTGCTCTTTGCCCTCGCAAATCCGCTCAATTTCCACTAGCATATCTTTTGCCTAGAACCTCATCCTGCTTCCTACCCAAGAAGCACTTTATTCTCTGAAAAATATTGTAGATTCATGGCCTACTTCACTACACAATTCCTAAAGCTGCCTACACATTAAGCAAATTATGTCAAAATAATATTGAAAAGCCCAATATTGAAGAAACGGAAGGCAATAATTATTTCCTGGTCAGAAAATCACTCAAAATTGGTCAAGAAACTCAAGAATCATTTGAAATTTTGCCTTTGATTACTTATTATTTTTCTATTCAATTAAAAATTAATAATTTTCGGAAAATAAGAACACTTGCATTTGATGTAAAATGGATTTGTTGCGATTCGTACAAGAAGAAGAAAAAAGAAAGAGATGAGAATTTTGATTTCGTGAAATTTTGTTGACCTAAAAGATGTGCTGGAGGTAGAACTGACCATTTTAACCAAAATACTAATCAATCTACTGCAAAATATTATTGAAGTTATGTTAATGCCCCTCTACTGGCTTAGTAAAATGTTTTAATATTCTTAAATCCGCAACCTCTAATTGAGCAGCTTTTTTAAAAATTAATGAAAATTTCCGGGTACAGTAGACTCTCTCTCAATCGGGCATTTGGGGCAAAATGTCATCCAAATTATCGAAAGATTTGGGCGTCGAAGTCGTTGTAAATTCCACAAAAAGCGCTCAATTTAAAGAATCAGGATAAAATAAGAGAAACTACAAGTTTACCATTTTGAAATAAATCAAAATAATGCTGAAGTCAGGGGCATGACATTTTCTATGTTTCCCAAATGTTTCCAGCGTGGCGAAAAAAAATTGAGTTTATTAAGTGTTTTCTGCGTTTTCTGTCATTGTAGAATGAGTTAGCAAAAAATACTAATACAAAATAAAAGCCAATTTAATAACGAAGAGGCAACCCAAAACCCCAAATTGGCAATCTACGTACAGGAAAAACTTTACACTAAAACTGGTCGCATTTTTCAGAGATAATGTCACCCCCCTGGCTAAAGTTGTTGTCAAAATCTGACAATTCAAATGCTCTTGATGGAAAAATGAAATTATTGAAGTAGTTCAATATTGGTTTCTAATTGATTGAACCCCACGAGAGAGTGCTTCCACATTTATCTTGAAAGATAAAATACGGATTCGATTATTTAAATCATTTTCTATACATAGTCATGGCTACTATTTCGGACAAATGTTCATCAAATTGAGCATTTTTCTTAAGGCGTCTACACATTGGGAGCAATTTTCGTCAAAAATTGCGTTTTTGACAGAAATTTGACGTTTCCCCCTACAACGCTGCAGGGAATTTCCTTCAAAAAAGCAATTTTTGACAAAAATTGCTCCCAATGTGTAGAGGCCATTAGCCGAAAAAATTAATTACTGATTAATTTTGTACAAAACACACATGAATTATATAGAATTTTATCGAATTTTCACTTTTAATTGTGAAAATAAAATTATTGAAGAAAATACATCAATATTGATAGATTCATTATATGGATTCAATTAATGAAATATTTGTTCACATGGTCTCTGTGGCCTCTACACACTAAAATTCGGCAATATTTGAAAATTGTCTACATCAGTATAGAGAAAACTCAAAATTTCTTTAATTTTCATTTTTTTTTTCATTTTCAAATGAAAATGTCAATATGCGAAATATGGACATAAATTTCTCACAAAATATCTAGGGGAAAGTACTCTCCCTTCGAATCATGCATCGTTCATGCCTTCAAATAAGGCGAATTTTCCTTTAGTTTTCCTAAGAGACTTACATATTTTTATTAAATATTAGTTAGCTTATCATCAATTGTTGGTAATTCCGTGATATTTTAGTGTAAATCTCTTACGAAAAACAAAAGAAATTCACATTATTCTAAGGCATGAACGTTCGAAGGGAGAGCACTTTCCCCTAGTGGCCTTAATAGCAAATTGTTTACGCCATTTACGCCTCTCGTACTATGAAAATTCCTTCAATAGCGTAAAGTTTTGACATAAATTTGGATTTGTCAATATAATTGGAATTATTGAAAAAATTTTAATAATTTTTCCTGCTCAATATTTACGAAAACATCTTACAGTCTCTAATAGCCACTACACACTAATAAAATTTATGTCCATATTGAAATAAATTTCTTACGCTTATGTAAGAAAATCTGTTCAATATGGATATAAATTTCTCTAGTGTGTAGACGCCATAATGGCCTCTACGGAATATAGTAATACGTGCCGCTACACACTAGAGAAATTTAAGTCCATATTGGACAGTTTCTCCTACACCAGCGTAGAGAATTTGCTTCAATATGGACCTAATTTCCCCTAGTGTGTAGAGGCAAAAGCACTACGAGAAATATTTGAGAAATCCGGTAAAATTTCTTCAATAATGCTGAATATGTACATAAATCTTTCCTTATGTCCTTTATGGCCTCTACACACTAGAGAAATTTATGCCCATATGAAAGCAAATTGTCTGCGCTTGTGTAGGAAAAACTCTTCAATATGGACACAAATTTCTCTAGTGTGTAGAGGCCATTACCTCTACACACTAGAAAAAACTATGTCCATTTAGAAGAGTTTTTCCTACACAAGCGTGGGGAATTTTCTTCAATATGAACATAAATTTTTGTAGGATATAGAGGCCATTACGTGTATTTGTCAATATTCAAGAAATTTTAACAGTTTTCTCTACACAAGAACTCAAACATGTTTCAATATGCCAAATATTGACGAAAACTTCTTACAATGTGTAGAGGCTATTATGCCTTCTACACACTGAAGAAATTTACAGTAGACTCTCGCTAATTCGGCTCTTTTAAGATCGGGCTACTTTTTAATTCGGTCAGCGGTTACATTTGAAAAAAGTTTGTTGTCATTTTTCAAGTTTGATTATGATTATCAAATAAATCAAATATGCTCAAATTTGGCATGGTTTGTCTTAGTTTTGATGTGATTTTGCATTATTGAGGAATTTTCATGCAATTTACATTATATATCAGTGTGTAAACTCAATATCTATATGCACATAAATAAAAAATCGTTGCATTTCAAAAATTTTGTCGCCCGAATTTCTGTCTAATACGGTTGACATTTCGGTCCCATATGCCCGAATTTGAGAGAGTCTACTGTATGTCAATATTTCACAATTTTTCTTTCTCAATCGTAAGCAATTTGCTTCATTATGGACATTAATTTCTTTAGTGTATTGACCTCTATAGGGAATGTAGGGAATTTCCTTCAATCTGAACATGAATATCTCTAGTGTATAGAGACCATATAGAAGCTATTAAACAAATTTATTTCAATAATTTCACTTCATGCCGATATTTCTCAATGACGTTTCATAATGTGCAGGCATTTTTTATCAATAAATCAAATACAGATTATAATAATTACTTCATACTTTTTATATTTTTTAGAAAGGAAATATTGGCGCACTTTACCAGTAATAGTTTTCCTATAGGTTTCTTATTAAAGACTTATAAGATTCTTACAAAATTTATACAATAAACATATTTAACAACTACAGTAGAGTTCTTCAAATTTGAACATTTCCGGGTTATAAGGGAAATTACTCTCCATTCGAACGTTCATGTCTTCGAATATTGTGATTTTTTTTATTTTTCCTAAGAGACTTACACATAATTAATCACATAATTATCAATAATTGATTAAAAGCTAACTAATATTTAATAGAAATGTGTAAGTCTCTAAGGAAAAATAAAAGAAAATTCACATTATTCGAACGGTTTGCGGAATCTTTGTTTTTTCCATTTTGTTTTTTACACTTTTGTTTTTCCCAGTTTGTCTTTGGCATCTTTGTCTTCGGTAATTTTTGTTTTTTGGAAACTTTATCTTTGGAAATCTTGTCTTTCATACATTTTAAACAAGTATATTTTATTAAATATAATTCAACCGTCGTTCAAATTCGAGGAACTCGACTGTAATAACAAGGAAAATAAGATAAATCGTTAAAAGTTCGACATTTTTCCAGTCGATTTTTTTATTGAAACAGTAAATTAATATTAACAAGGTTTCTCGATAAAAATTTGTTGAAAATTATATTGGGTTTTTAATTTTATTTTACGGAATTTATTTCGACTGAAGTATACGTTAAGAGTAAAAATTCAGCATTTTGGATTGATTGTTAGATTTTCCCTCTATATACCCTTTATTAGTCGTTTATAAGACCATCAGGGAAATTTTTGTCAGTAAAGTGGCTAATTTGTGTTACTTGGGTATTTTCTATTTTAAAACGGCGACAGGCAAAAGCAAAGAAGCAGAAATCAAGCGGATAAACAAGGAGCTGGCCAATATTCGCAGCAAATTCAAGGGAGACAAGACTTTGGATGGGTATCAGAAGAAGAAATATGTCTGCAAGTTGCTCTTCATCTTCCTCCTGGGCCATGATATCGATTTTGGTCACATGGAGGCGGTCAATCTCCTCTCATCGAACAAATACTCCGAGAAACAGATCGTGAGTCATTTCTTTCGCGCGAATTCAATCAAGAGTGTTCGCTTGAGTATCAATTGAGTATCTTTGCTGTTTAGGGCTATCTCTTCATCTCGGTGCTTGTAAATACAAACAGTGAATTGATCAAATTGATCATCCAGAGCATCAAGAATGATCTGCAGTCGAGGAATCCCATCAATGTCAATCTGGCATTGCAGTGCATCGCTAATATTGGGAGTCGCGATATGGCTGAGGCATTCTCCAATGAGATTCCCAAGCTGCTGGTCTCTGGGTAAGTCTTTTCAAAAGACTTTTCATTTTTATCACATAATGCATATGCTTCAAGTGCATATGCTTCTAGTGCATATGCTTCAAGTGCATATGCTTCATGTGCATATGCTTCAAGTTTTGACAAATTGTAACAAAATGATTCATGGCAAAAAAGCATTTTTCTCAGAATGAAATTGAAAGCAAGACAACTGAAGAAGGTTATTAAAATTTTTCACTGCAGAGACACAATGGACGTGGTGAAGCAATCTGCAGCTCTGTGTCTCTTGCGTCTCTATCGTACGTGTCCGGACATCATTCCGGGCGGCGAATGGACCAGCCGGATAATCCATCTGCTGAATGATCAACACATGGGAGTCGTGACAGCTGCCACGAGTCTCATTGATGCTCTGGTCAAGAAGAATCCGGAGGAGTACAAGGGATGCGTCAGTTTAGCCGTTTCGCGTCTCTCCAGGGTGAGTCACTTCCCATTTTTTTTTTCAGCAGAATTATCTCGCAATTTAATTTCATTTTATTCATGAACTTGACTTTCATGCCTAATCTACATTTATTTATTATCAAATTTATTGTGCAAAATATTTGTGAGGGGAAAATGTGAAATTGACTTTTGACCTGCTTCCCAATTATCCGATAGACTACACACAATTTGTAGATTTGGGAAATTTCAGCAAATGTGCATTAAACAGTCAGAAACTTTAAATGAATTTACTGCTGTTTAGTGAAAATTTTTAAGATAAATTATGCAAAATGCGCTTAAAAAAATAAGTGATATATAGAAAATAATTCACCAAAGAAAAACTGATATATTTTTCCTTGGTAAATTCCTTTTGAAATTATCGAATTTAACTTAAATGGGCGTGAGTCCTAAAAAAATAAGTACCGCCCACTTTATTTTTTTCATAAACAGCTCTAATCAAAATTAATATTGAAAAAAGACGCACTTAATTGCCCTAAAAGCAAACTACCTAGCTTTAAATCCAGTGGAAAGACAAAGAAGCCATTTACACCGCCGCATTAGATTGAGATTGGATTATCCCAAAATCGGATTTTGGTACAATTCAGTCTGAATCTAATACGACAGTATAAATGGCCTCAATGAAACCGTTTTGATTGAGGCCTTATATTGAGACTTAATGATCCGAAGTTCGATTTTGGAACGGCTCAAAGAGCCTAGGGAAAATTGGCCACGCCCCCTTCAAAAATAATAAATTAAATTTCTCCCAATTTTCTTTGCTCCAAGATTTTTTCCGCGATGGTAGATTGTGTGAATAATAAAATTCTTGATTGTTTCAATTAAAAAAAAAACAAAAAGATGATGTATACAGAAATCTGCAGGGGCGTGGCTTAAATATTCATCAGGGTATCGACAACTTCTCGCTTGAAATTGGTTAAAGAAATGATAAGAGTACTTTGCTCGAAAAGTGGCACAAAAACTCAAAAACTACAAATTCAATTATTTTAATTTTTATGGACTAAACATTGTGAAAGGGGCGTGGCCTAAAATTTGTTATAACTTCTAACAGATTAAAATAAAATTGTCATAGCCAAATACAGAAGTGCAAATGACAGAAATATTACTCAAAATGTCTTCGATTGCCATTATTCTGAGGTGCTACTTTGAATTTGTGAAGATCTCTGATTCAAGAGAGCCTATTATTAATGCACTTTGATAGGGAAAATACAAAATAATACTTACAAATTACTAAAAGTTAAATAAGTAAATTTTTTTTCTCCAGAAAATCTGTCTAAGTTCTTCTGGTATTAAAATGATGGCAGTTGTGGGAGTAGTTTTACTCGAAAATTTGCACAGATATCCAGAGTTTAAAAATTCAGTTACTTTCATTTTTATTGTACAAACTATAAAAGGGGCGTGGTCGAAATATTTTTTGACCTGAATTTGCCCTAAATATTTTTTCGGGAGTTGATATCTCTTACAGTTTGGGCTATAGCCGTATCACAAGTTGAAAAAAAGTGGTTTATATAACTGCGCTCTCTGTGAGTTCGAGCAGTAAAAGGTACCCGAAGTCCCAATGAGCAAATTATAATAATACCCAAAAAGTATTTGATTGTCTTTATTCTAAGATTCAATTTTAAGTTGTTTTTGCATTTCTAAAGATCTTTGTTTCAAAAGAGCCTTTTGACCAAATCTTATTGTCCTAAGCTAGAGAGAGACGAATAATAAGAATGATTTCCAAAAAGAAAAAAAAAGACAGACGGAGATATCAGATATCAGAGATACGAAGAAGTCAAAGTTGTTTAGGGGCGTGGCTTATTTTTTTCACGGAGTCTCTCTTTAGAATGAAATGGCAGGATTCGTTTACTCGGTTTACTCGAAAGGCAATTCAGAAACCGTGTATTAAATAATAATAAATTCAAGAACATATAATTTCTATTGGATGTTCTTTCTGGAAGAGACGTGGCCAAAAACTATTCAGTCTTCTTTAGAAAAAATATTTTAAATAGTTATATGGTGAAGTAAATAAGTTCTAAATCGCATACAAAATAATAAAGAAGTACTCTTCCCAGTTCTTTAGTCCAAAATAATTTTTCTATAGTAAGGTGGGGTAACTGGATCGTTTTCCGAAAAGTGCTACTTAAACGCTGGTTTTTGGACTGATGAAATTCTTTTTTACTTCTTCTAAATCCATAGAATTATTCACTGTTTTAAGAAAAATTAGGCCTCGTCCCTTTTTTTTAAAGTCGCACTCAAATGGAATTTGTAGTTCTTGAATTTTAAATATTCTGTAGAGAGTTTCTGTGATATTTTTCGGTTATATCAATCTCAAACTTTCATTATCAAGAAAAATGCACGAATTAAAAAATAAGCCACGCCCTCTTAAAAGCTAAAATATCTTAGATTTTGAGTATTGAAAGTTGTTTTATGAATAATGAAAAATTGAATAATTTCCCAAAACACAGAAAATTTCCTTTTCGGAGATTTCGGCTCATTCTGGATTTCAACATTTTTGGGATTTTGGTTTTCGACATTTTGGCTTTCGGAATTTTGACTTTTCGGGATTTTTTTTTCTGGATTTTGGAATGTAGGTTCCGGAATTTTGGCTTTCGGCATTTCAGCTTCCGGGATATTGCTTTTAGGATTTTGGCCTTTGTTCGTTCGGGATTTTGGCTTTCGAGACTTTGGTTTATTCTGTACTTCAGCCTTTTAGTTTCCGGAATTTTGGCTTTCAGGATTTTGGCTTCCGGGATTTTAGCTTTCGGAATTTCGGCTTTCCGGAATTATGGTACATTTTCGATCTTGGCCTTTTAGCTTCCGGGATTTTAGTTTTCGGGATTTCGGCTTCCGGGATTAATACACGGAAACTTATTTAAGGCTCTATATCAAGATAATTCTATTAGGTGAGATTCTTAACAATCTCACCTACTATAATCCTAACAAAATTTCATGTCGTCCGATCGACCTCAAACTTGGCCAAAATGTGTTTCGCCACTTCCTGATCACGAATATATATGTGGCTATTTTACGTTCCCGGCCGGCCGGCCGGCCGGCCGCTCTTTGGAGCTTAATAGCTCCTAAACTAAAAAAGATATCGACTTGCAGTTTTCGGCAAAGGTTATATATCGGGTGAAAATTGCAACTTGGTGCATAGACCCCCCACCCCCCACCCCTCCTTCCGCCATTTTGAAGACCCCCCTTTTTTTGTTTTCTCAATAGCTCCGCCCCTATGGCATTCAGCGGACTCAAATTTTAGTATGTTATAGCTGGGCCTTAGAGCTTTCCATCAATACCAAACTTAAGGTCCCCCGACCCCCCTGACCCGAGCTATAAGGGTCCAAAAAAAATTTCTTAAAATGGCCATAACTCCGGTTCTAATTGTCAGAATTTAAAAAGTGAGGGCTTTTTAGAAAGCTCTCGTGAAATGCCACTTCCTCTTCTAACATCGCAAGTTCATAAAACCACCGCTAGGGGCGCTTTTTTTAAAAAGAAAATTTTTAAATCTTAAAAGTTAAATAACTCAAAAATTCCATTGTGCATCGGGCTGAAAATTTAGTATGTTGTAGCCGTTGATTATACCTATCAAACAAAAAAAACCTTAAGTCGATCTAAAACCCCTGACCCGAGCTATAAGGGGTCAAAGTTCGAACATTGACCGGCCTCTATCTCCGGTTCTAATTAACATAGCGACCTAAATTTTACCTTTTTGGTTTCGTATCGATGAGCACTTTCAGATGGAAGTTCAAAAAGTCACCACAGGTGGCGCTGTGATAGCGTCAAAATTCATCGAAATTCAAAGTCACTTTTCTCAAAAACGGCATTGTGCAAGTTAATGAAATTTTAGTATGTTGTAGTCCAGTCTAGGACGTTTCCAAAATGGTGCGTATGTGCGCTGTGGTTTCAATAGAACCGGAGATATGAGGGGTCAAAGTTCACGAAATTCAAAAAATCATATCTCCGGTTCTATGTGACCGATTTTGATGAATGAGGGCTTAAACGAAAGATCTCACCAAATGCTACAACTTTCTAGAATATTTGAACTTCGTGGGACCAACACCAGGGGCGCCACAGTCGAAAAACCAATTTCAATATCACATAACCTCAATTATCTCGACTGTCACTGAACCGATTTTGATGATTACTTCAACATAATTGTAGAGCACATTTGTCTCTACATTTCGTCCATACATCATTTTCCGCTCAGACTACGCTATCACTCCGATTTTGCCGTTTAAGTGTGAAAAAATTGATTTTTCCAATAATAACGCTTTGAAATCACTCAGATGCCAATTTGACTGCCTCTACTCCACCAAGACACTTAAAATAGGGTTTTAAATGGAAAGTCCCGCAAAATACAACAATTCTTTGATATAGTTGAAGTTCAACAAATAACTACTTGGGGAACTCTGGATGAAAAAACGAGTTAAGAAACAAAAAACCTCGCTTATCTTGGCTTCTGAGTAATCGATGAGTTCAAGTTCTACGGCAAAATTATAGAGAACATTCTGGTCTACATTTCACCCATATAACACTTTTCTGTCAGTTCATCCAAATCCTTGACATTTTGGTTCAAATACAAAACTTGTATAATTTCACGAATTTGATTCAAGATAACTGAATGGCGTCTCCCTACTTCAGCATCAAATCGAATTTGCATGCACTCCGAGTTAGCTCACGTTAAGAATCTCACCTACATAAGCCGGTTAGGATTATCTGTCCCTTTTTGAATTTTACCGAGCGCCAAGCATACAAGGTTTAAATGTTCCATAGAGTTTTAATTTTCAGCAAAATTTAGTATTTCAATTTTCCTTTGGACAAATGGAAAATTTCTGTCAATTTTCCTCTGCAGATTGTGACTGCGAGTTACACGGATCTGCAGGACTACACGTACTACTTCGTGCCGGCTCCGTGGTTGTCCGTGAAGCTGCTGCGCCTTCTGCAGAATTACAATCCGGTGACGGAGGATCCGGGTGTCCGGGGCCGACTCAATGAGTGCCTGGAGACGATTCTGAATAAGGCGCAGGAGCCACCAAAGAGCAAAAAAGTCCAGCACAGCAATGCGAAGAATGCGGTGCTGTTTGAGGCCATCAACTTGATCATTCACAGCGACAGTGAGCCGAATCTCCTGGTGCGTGCGTGCAATCAGCTGGGGCAGTTTTTGAGCAATCGTGAGACCAATTTGCGCTATTTGGCACTCGAGTCCATGTGCCATTTGGCCACATCGGAATTCTCGCACGAGGCAGTGAAGAAGCACCAGGAAGTGGTGATTCTCAGCATGAAGATGGAAAAGGATGTTTCGGTGCGTCAGCAGGCTGTGGATTTGCTCTATGCCATGTGCGACCGAAGCAATGCCGAAGAAATTGTCCAGGTAAGTCCACAGAATTCTCTCTTTCTCTATTTTTTCCTCCAACAAGTTTTATTTTTGTTGATTTAGCATTAAAAAGTTTGCGTTGGCAGCTTTTTATTTGCTTTCTGCAAACTGAGCCAAACGAGCGAGGTTTTCACTGAAAGCAATCGCTCGTTGATTGAACAGAGGCATATTTTATTTAAATAATTTCTTCAATTTTTTTTGTGGCGGGGAAAGGAAAAACTGACTATTTAAGGATCATTTCTCCTCAAATATCGATTTTTAAGAAATTAATTTTTACAAAATTTAACTAGTCGCCAACTTTAGGACAAGAAAATTATCATTAGAAAAATATTTTAAAAGGTTTGATACAAAAAAAAAAAAACAAAAAGTTCCAGCTACAAACAATTTTTTTAAACAATTCTTTTTTTGAAAAATTTGTAAAAAATATGAACTAAATCAATTGGTTCGAGATCATGTTCACTTAAGGCGGGGTCACTGAAGACTGTAAGTTCATATCTTTCACCGTTTGGTCTCTAGACCCAAAAAAACTGTAAAGTTGAAAGAAAAGCAATAATTTAAAAATAATAAATCAATTACCGATACTTTACCGATTGATGACCGATCAAAATCTAAGTTTGAACAAATCCGAAGTTTCCGGAGAGAATCGTTAGAATTCAGGGAAAGTAGGAGGGTGATACCTTTTTATGGAGGGTCACCGAACACCGGAGGCCCATATTTTTTACTCTTGATCCGTGACAAAGGTGAAAAACCGGAATTACATTAAAATGCTTTATCTTTGAGTTCGAGCAGTAAAAAATAACTCATTTTCTGAAAAAAAAAACTGTTTTTCCTTATTAAAAAAAGCCTTATACGGATTAACTTATTAAAAAAAAAAATTATAACCAAAATTCTGAAAGTGAAAATTCGGAATAGTCAAAATGGCCCTTTGTTATACACAGAAAATTTCCGTTTGTCCCAAAACGAAACTAATAATTTCCCAAAACACAGATAATTTCCTTTTCCTTGATTTCGGCTCAATCTGAATTACGACATTTTTGTAATTTTGGTTTTCGAGATTTTGGTTTTCGGAATTTCGACTTTTCGGGATTTTTTTTAAATGCTGGATTTTGGAATTTAGGTTCCGGAATTTTGGTTTTCGGGATTTCGGCTTCCGGGATATTGCTTTCAGGATTTTGGCCTTTGTGGAATTTTAGTTCATTCGAGATTTTGCCTTTCGAGACTTTGATTTATTCCGTATTTCAGCCTTTTAGTTTCCGGAATTTTGGCTTTCAGGATTTTGGCTTCCGGGATTTTAGCTTTCGGAATTGCGGCTTTCCGGGATTATGGTACATTCTCGATCTTGGCCTTTTGGCTTCCGGGATTTTAGTTTTCTGGATTTCGGCTTCCGGGATTTTGGCCTCCGGCATTTCGCTTCCGGGATTTCGCTTCCGGGATTTTTGATCATTCAGTATTTTGGATTTCGGGAATTTGATTTATTCTAGATTTCTGCCTTTTAGTTTCCTGGATTTTGTCTTTCGAGATTCCGCTTTCGGGATTTTAGCTTCCAGGATATTGGTCTTAAGAATTGCGGCTTTTTGGAATTTTAGTTTATTCTCGATTTTGACCTTTATCTTTTGGAATTTTGGCTTTCAGGATTTTGGTTTTCAGAATTGCGATTTTTCGGAATTTTAGTTTGTTCTCGATTTTGGCCTTTATCTATTAAGTTTTTAGTTTCCGGGATATCGCTGCGGGATTTGGAATTTTCGGGATTTTGAATTATTTGGTATTTAGGCTTTCGGGACTTTGTTTTTATTTTGGATTACGGCCTTTTAGTTTCCGGAATTTTGGTTTTGGAATTGCGGCTTTTTAGGATTTTGGTTCATTCTGAATTTTGGAATTCAGGTTCCGCGATTTTGGCTTTCGCGATTTCGCTTTCGGAATTTTGGCTTCCAAGATTTTGGCTTCCGGGATATTAGCTTTCGAAATTGAGGCTTTCCGAGATTATGGTAAATTCTTGATCTTGGCCTTTTAGTTTTTGGGATTTTAGTTTTATATATTTCGGCTTCCGGGATTTCACTTTCGGGATTTTTGATCATTTAGAATTTTGGCTTTCGGAAATTTGATTTATTCTAGATGTCTGCTTTTTAGTTTCCTGGATTTTGGCTTCCCGGATTTCTCTTTCGGGATTTTGGCTTCCAGAATTTTTCCTTTTATCTTCCGGGATTTTGGCTTCCGGGATTTCGCTTTCGGGAATTAGTCCGGGATTTAGCAGCCTTTTAGTTTCTGAAATTTTAGGTTCCGGAATTTTAGCTTTCAAAATTTCGGGTTTTTAGGATTTTGGTACATTCTAGATTTTGGCCTTTTAACTTCCGCGATTTTGACTTTCGAGATTTTGGCTTCCGGGAATTTGGCTTTCGGAATTGCGGCTTTTTGGGAATTTAGTTCATTCTGAATTTTAACCTTTTAGCTTCCGCTATTTTGGCTTTCGGGATTTTGATTTATGCTGGATTTTAGCCTTTTAGTTTTCGGGATTTTTGCTTCCTGGACTTTGGCTTTCGGAATTACGGCTTTAGAGGATTTTGGTACATTGGCATTTTTGTTTCCGCGATTTTGGCTTTCGGGTGTGTGGATCATTCAGGATTTTGACTTTTGGTACTTTGACTTATTCTGGATTTCAGCAATTTAGTGTTCGGGATTTTAGCTTTCGGAATTGCGGCTTTTCGGAAATTTGGTTCATTTTGGATTTTGGCTTTTTTGGAATTTTGGATCATTCGAGATTCCGGTCTTTTCGGAATTTTGGTCTTTGGAATTTCGGCTTTTCGGTATTTTTTATTCATTCAGAATTTCAGCTTTTTCGGATTTTTAGGTTCCCGAATTGTGGCTTTCGGAATTTTGACCGAAACCCCTTTCTTTAAACTCAAAAAAAAGGCGAAAGTTTATTGGTAAATTGTATTACAAACGTTTTGTTTTTCAGTAAACCAAGTTTATGAATTGGTTTGCAAAAGCATAATAGCGCCTTTTGCGGTGAATCTGTAAACTTGCAATGTACCAAAAAGTTGTTGTTTGTTGGTCACTTGAAAATTTTTAGAAAATTTTGACTTAGAAATGGACTATTAAGGGGAATTAATCTATTTGAATATCAAAAAGAAAACAAATTAAATTGGTTGCTATTTAGGATTTTGAGACTTTCGGAAACTAGGCTAAAACTTTAGTCTGAAGACGGTCTAAGACTCTTTACATACCTAATTCGTATAACTTCAGCTTCAAATTGAGACAATTCGTCTATTGATTAGTTGAATTTTGAATTTCAATTGGAAACTTTGCTGTGAACATCCATTTGCGATTGTTTCTTAATGATCCGTGTCAGTTTCTTCCTCCCCCTTGAGGCACTTTGCAGACAATAATAGCATTCATTTATTCACAAAAATGTTGCCTCTCTGATGATGAATCATGCCAAAAAGAAAATCAATAATTTGTCCGGCAGGAAATGCTCAACTATCTGGAGACAGCAGATTACTCCATTCGCGAGGAGATGGTCCTCAAGGTTGCAATTTTGGCTGAAAAGTATGCCACGGACTATACGTGGTACGTGGACGTAATCCTCAATCTCATTCGCATTGCTGGGGATTATGTGAGTGAGGAAGTTTGGTATCGGGTCATTCAGATTGTCATCAATCGCGAGGAAGTTCAGGGATATGCCGCTAAGACGGTCTTTGAGGCTCTTCAGGCACCGGCGTGTCATGAGAACATGGTTAAAGTGGGTGGGTATATTTTGGGTGAATTTGGGAATCTCATAGCCGGAGATTCTCGATCGGCTCCAATGGTGCAGTTCAAATTGCTGCATTCCAAGTACCATTTGTGCTCATCCATGACACGAGCTCTGCTTCTGTCCACCTATATCAAGTTCATAAATTTATTTCCGGAAATTCGGAGTACAATTCAGGAAGTTTTCCGGCAGCACAGTAATTTGCGATCGGCCGATGCTGAGTTGCAGCAGAGGGCCAGTGAATATTTGCAATTGAGTATTGTGGCATCGACAGATGTTCTGGCCACGGTTCTGGAGGAGATGCCGTCATTCCCGGAGAGGGAAAGTTCAATTTTGTCATTGCTGAAGAAGAAGAAGCCAGGAAGGGTGCCAGAGAATGAGATTAGGGAGAATAAGAGTCCAATTCCAGTGACAAATTCCAATAATACTCAAGTCAACAGCAATCACACATCGAACAGTACCAATGCTGATCTTCTTGGACTCAGTACTCCACCTTCGGGCAATCAGACCAACAGCCAGGGGGCGCTGATTGATGTCCTTGGTGATATCTACAATGCTTCAGTTGTCTACAATACCAAGAAGTTTCTCTTCAAAAACAATGGAGTTTTATTTGAGAATGAACTCATTCAGATTGGCGTTAAGAGTGAATTCAGGCAGAATCTGGGACGTCTTGGTCTCTACTATGGGAACAAGACACAAACTCCATTGACAAATTTCTCGCCGGTTCTTCAGTGGCCAGCAGAATCGGCTGCTAGGCTGAGTGTTCAGATAAAAGCAGTGGAGCCGACTCTGGAGGCTGGAGCACAGATTCAGCAACTCCTCAATGCTGAATGCATCGAAGATTTTGCCGATGCACCATCCATTGATTTGAGCTTCAGGCACAATGGCGTTCACCAGAAGGTCAACATCAAACTTCCGCTCACGCTAAATAAATTCTTCGAACCGACAGAGATGAATGGGGAATCCTTCTTTGCCAGGTGGAAAAATCTCGGAGGGTGAGTCAGTTTATTCTCTATTACTTTCATTTTTATTTCAGCCAGATCCGCCATTTGACAGTTAAACTTAAAAAAAAGAATATATTTAGCCGAGACACATTCCACTTGTCAAATTGACAAACGTAACCAGGAGGGGAATTCTGTAACGCTCTGGCAATCCTGTCAAATAATATCTGCAGATATCTTTAAGATTTCTGTAGAGAAAATCTACACCTCTACAGAATATCTGCAGATAATTCTGTAGATATTCTTACGAATTTTATTTGGGCTTGGGACAAAATTCGTCAGAATATTTCGTCAGATTTTCTGACGAATCTCTGACGAATTTCTGTAGATATTCTGCCGATTTTCTGTAGATTTTTTCTACATTCCAGACTTTCCAGACAAGATGTGTCAGAAGAGATGGAAAAATTTTTCACTGAAGTTTGCAAAATTCAATAGTTATTTTTTGTGATATCACGGTGTTTATATAAAATAAAGAATTCTGCGACGCCGTGTTACAAGTAGAGAAAAGTGAAGTGAAAACTTTAAGCAGAGTAACGACCTAAATTTCGTGTTTTTGTATCATTCCATGGGCGATTTTTAAAAAATTAGTATTTTTGCTCGCATCTTTTTACTTATTTAAAATGTTTAATCGGTAATGCTTGTTAAGCAGAGCATACCATTTTCTTTATAACTCCTACAGTTTCTACATAAATCAACAATATTTTTGTGAAGTAATGGACACTATGCCGATTTTCTCGGCAGAAATTCTACCGAAAATCTGTAGATTTTCTGCAGAAATTCTGCCGAAAATCTGTAGATTTTCTGCAGAAATTCTGCCGAAAATCTACAGATTTTCTAGCAGAAATTCAGCAGAAAATCTACAGATTTTCTCTGAATACACTGGAATATACCGTTAAAATTCAAAAAACCTCAGAGTAAAATCGGCAGGTAGAATAATGATTTGACGGGATGCCATATGACAAATTGGGTTCGAATCTTAGGAAAGCTTTTTCGAAAATGCGATTCTGTAGCCGTGACATTGCCATTTCAGCTCACGTGGCATTGTCTGAAGTCTCATATTTGAGATTTCTGGCAATTCAAATGACAATGAATTTTGTTAAACAAATCAACCAAGACGTACTGTATTTTCATAAAATTATCAAGTAAAGGGATTTCATTATAAATTCAATGAATTGCATTTTCGAACTCATTTGATATGACAAAAAAAGCTCGAATGGCATTGTCAGGTTTCGAACTCACGCGTGACAATGCCACGAAAATTACAGAATTCCCCTTCAGGGAAAATTTTTAGCTATTCACTAATCTAAATTTAATTCTGAAATGAATCAATGAAGACAAGTTCGCTTCTCTTCAGAAAATGAAATAGTGTCTTGGATTAAGCGTAATTGGTGTTGTACGAGATAAGTGGTATTGGTCTTGACTAAAATGAATTTATCAAATGCAAAATTGATTATTATTTGAAACACCTTAACAACTGCTTCAATTTCAAACAAAATTCACAATTTAAATTTCCGCAATGACAGATCTTGAATAATTTATTTTAGAAATTTTATTTTGTAAACCCGTTGTGAATTAAACTTCTGAAACCATTTTGAAAGTTTCTAAAAACTAAGAAATCTTTAGAATTTCTTTAAATTGGTTCAAGTCTTGGAAATCACATGGTTTGTGTATTGGATATTCGTAGAAGACAACGATAAGCAAATTTTCTCAGAGCCCAAACAGAAGTAGATTTTGATTCTCCAATAGTGTCTTGGATGAAAGGTAAATGGAACTCTATTTGCACAAAAAGTCGTTGAAGTTCGAAAAATTCAAATTCAATTTCAAATTTTCATACTAAATTTTCGAACATAATGGGGACAATTTATCAAATATTACACTACAAAACTGGCAAAAGAGTTACTCAGTGATTATGCAGTGATTATATACTGGGACAAGAACAGTGAGCGTCGTTGTTCTGTTTTTTCGTCACAACAATGTGAAGATCGTCACATTTTGACACTTGAGCACTTCGAAATTCGAACAGAATATAACTTCCGCGACCTTGCGAAAGTATTAAGAAGTAAGAAAGTCTCTTTTTTGGATCTTCAAATAGATTTTCGAATTTTTCAAAAGATCCCACAAAATAATTTTAAGAGTGATAAAATTGATTTTCGGACAAAAATTATTTATCGGTTCATAACCGGTTCATTACGGTATCACAACTGATTTGAACCGATTTATATATCACTCAAAGCATTTCCCAAAATAATTTAGGAGTAATATAATTGAATTTCTAATAAAAATTAGTTATGGGTTATGAATCGGTTCATTACAGGTTGAGGACTGATTGGAATCGGTTAGGTTTTATCGGAAACTCCAAAACCTTTCCAACGAGCCTAAACATGATACCATTTGGTTGAGTAATACGCTCTCTAGATCATTTTTAACCTTTGACCTTGAAAAACCGTTACTAGGAATGATTCAACGGCATTTGCGCACAAGAAATGTCCGCCTGGGTAATCTCTAAAACATATCCAAAAATGAAAAAAATCGCACGACGCGTTTTCGAGCAATCCCAAATAACATGCTTTTGGAGGGGAAGGGGAGGAGTAGGGGGAAAATGAGGGGCATGTTAACGATCCTTGGGTCCACTTATGGGGGGTTCCTCGAAGGTCCCAAGTCGTTATCTCTAACCATTTGGCCTCTAGAGTTGGCAACAGCCGAACGGACAGTCGGACAAACAGCGTGACGACATTTCTCAGAAATCTTCTGATCGTGGTGTTACATATAAGATTAATAATAAGGGTAAGAAAAGACGGAAAGAGATATACTAAGCAAAATTTCAAATGGAAAATCTCATGTGCAAGAAAGAGTAAACTATAGTGGATTAATACGATGAGTAAGATATTACTGTTCGTATTTATTGCTTTCTGAATCGTATTACAGGCAATTCGAGCAATTTTCCATGCGTGCCAACTGTGATTCGGTCAGTTTTCGAGCAAAACACAAGAGAGAGGCAAAATAAAACACTTGCTATCCTTTGTTAGCATTCTCGCAGTTCAGAAAGTATTAATCTTAATATTAATCTTATATGTGACATAGTCATGAAATGCGAAGATTTGTTGAGGAAAGTGGCCCCCGGAAGAACACTACTTCGTTAAATTCAACGAAAATTTCGAACAACGTTTTGCAAACCTTCAAGTTCAGAAGATATGCTAGATTTTTACAAAAATAAACTCATTTCTTTATTTTACGTCAGAGAGACGAAATCGCACACTTGCTATCTTTTTGCCATTCTTGCAGTTTAGATTCTAAACTACGAGAAATTGCGAGAATGCCAAAAACAAGAGTCCAAGAATTTGATGTAGCTTCCCATTCGAATTTCGCAACTGCGAACATTTAGCGTACAAAGTTGCCAGGCATGAAAACTACTCGAAAACTGTTTGAAACACTGTAACACTGAAATACGTCTTGCACGGTTCTTGCACGCCTCTGCACTAAAGCATCTTTTCCTGCCATTAGGAGCTCATTTATGAAATCATTTTGGATTACCCCTTAATATTTCAGTGTTGCAGTGTTTCGAACAGATTCTAAACTGCGAAAAATTGCGAGAATGTCAAAAACAAGATAGCAAGAGTTTGATCTAGCTTCCCATTCGAATTTTCCAACTGCGAACGTTTAGCGTACAAAGTTGCCAGACATGAAAACTACTCGAAAACTACTCGAAAACTGTCCGAAACACTGCAACACTGAAATATTAAGGGGTAATCCAAAATAATTTCATAAATGAGCTGCTAATGCAAGGCAAGGAGACTTAAGTGTACTTGCGTATTCCCGGGACGCCCTGTACTGATTTTATGCAATCTTCGTCAAATTTAACGAAGCTTTGTTCTTTTTAAAACAAGAATTTGTTTATTAAACTTTAAGATGTCAAGGAATATGAGTAGGGGAAACTGGGGCACCACCAAACACGGGGTACCACCAAACACTAATTTTTATTTCTAAACTACTTGGACTATCTCGACCATTCCTTCAGTGGACAAGCATCCCTATAGTGCCTATAAATTCCTATATGTCTTGTCCGTAGAAGTCGAATATCTGATTAAAAAACTGCAATGTTTGGTGCTACCCCGTGTTTGGTGGTGCCCCAGTTTCCCCTACTATTGGGCAATTTATTTCACATTGAATGTTTTATGCACTTCACATTGAAGAACATCCTTGAAATTTTGTCTATGTGCCAGCGAAAATTTGCATAAATAAGTAATTGAAAAGTGCCAATGAAATTTTGGAAATTTTCATGAAATTTTGCATTTTGAAAACAAAAATCTGTGAATTATGCTCAACAGTATAATAATCTTGCAGTTTTATTTTACAAGCTTGAAAAATTGGGGTTTGAAATTTTGGAAATATTGTGAAATTTTGTGAAATTTTGCATTTTCCTTATGAAAAAATCTAAGTGTAGGGTGAATTCACTGATTTATTTGGTTGTGTTGATTTTTTTCTTCCAAAAACACAAAAAAAACTGTCTTTAGAGAATCCCAACGAGCACAAAAAGTATTCAAGGCACAACTTCCGCTGGATTTACAAGCAGCTAGGACAAAATTAATGGGTTTCGGGATGCAATTGCTTGACAGTATCGATCCCAATCCGGACAACATGGTTTGCGCTGGTATCATTCACACACAGACCCAGCAAGTGGGCTGCTTGCTGAGACTGGAGCCCAATAAGCAAGCACAGGTGAGAGTCTGTAACTCCAAGACTGCCAATTCGGGCTGTTAAGAGTAATTTGGGAATGACCTTTTGCCTTTCAGATGTTCCGATTGACCATCAGATCGAGCAAGGAGAGTGTTACGAAGGAAATTTGTAATTTGCTTGTTGACCAATTTTAAGTTTTTTTTGCGCGCGCGTGAATGAAAAAAAAGGTGAAAAAAAAGACAGAAAATACGGAGATAACGTTAGACGTTAAATGTTATTCTTTGTCCTCCTGTTGTACTGTGTATATTTTGTAAGTTCTTGGCAGAGATTTCGAAAACGCGTTGGAAAGAAAAAGTTTGAGAAAAGTGAAATATTTTCTCTTGATTCAGTTGGACAAGAAAAAAAAACTACAGAAAATAATGTGGTTATATCCTCCATGTGGACATAATAAAAAGAAGATGAATTACATCCCCCAAGAAAATCCCATTTAGGTGAGTAAGATTGATATGAAAAGCAAATGGTGAAAAATAAAAAAAAATGTAAATGAGAATTTTTTTGGAAATAATAATCTCAAGAAGAGTAATTTAAGGTTATATTAATGATTTATCACATAGAAAAAAAGGAAGGTAAATATAAAATGAATATAATTGCAAATATATTTGAGGAATTAATTTAAAGATAGAAAAAAAGAGCAAAGAAAAATTGAAAAGTATTCAAAATTTAATTGTAAAGAATAAATGCTAATTTTTGGGAGAAATTAAATATATGCAAAATAAAATTTTAAGCATATATTGCTAAAAAGAAAAAAAATAGTAAAAAAACAGTTAAAAAAAGCTAATAGTAAGAAGAAATAAAACTATTGAAGAGATAGTGTAAAAAAAAAAATAAATAGAGGCACCCTATGAGCTGCAGAGTTGTCCTTAATCCTAATTCTATTATTATTATTATTTTTTTTGTATATTTTTCGTTACATTTTATACCCTCTTTTGAACATGAATTTATTATCTTTTTTTCTCGAGAATTAATAATAATAATCGAATGATGTAGAATTTATGAGAAAAAAATTCTATGAAATATTGAAGGACAGAAAAAAGGGATGAGAGACTCCTGGAAATACTTTATCCTGTCGCATTATTTCAGTTCAATCCTGTGTAAATTAATTTTTGGAATGAGATGCTTCAGTTTCGTTGGAATTATGAGGCGGTGGATCACACTCATGAAATATCGTAGAATAAATATTACTGTTGGCAGTCATACATATATTGAGCAAATACTGCGATAAAATGTATTACAGAAAAATTATTAATAAGACAATATACAAGATAAATCAAAAATAAAAGACTTTTATTTATTTCCTCGAAAAAAAAAGTCGTGGAAAAGGGAATCTACAAACTGTTTTTTGCAGTGTCGAACAGAAAAATTTCGATCTTCGAACGATTTCTAGCAGTTTCTTGCACTTTGCAAGATGGCGCTGAATGAAATGAGAAACCCAGTGGGCCTACCCTACAGAGTAAGAAACTGAACGAAAAAACTCGAAAATTTTCATTTCAAATAGCGCCATCTGTTTGAGTTCAAAACAAAACTGTAGGAACTGCTAGAATACATTCAAGAAGTTTAAATAAACTGTACATTTGCTTAGAACGATACAATGGATACAATTATGGATTCTTAAACATTCAGGAATCGCAGAATGACTCCTTAAAAGGATATCGTAGGGTAAATTAAGTTAATTTAAAACCAGCTCCAAATGGAAATTTTTCCATATTCCAAATGGAAACGTCATTGTTTTCATGATAAACACAGCACTAAACTATTATATTTATATATTTTCTATACCACAGTTTCATTATTTAGTTAATTTTGCTCCAAATACAGCGAAAATCCATTCATATTCACAAATTTAAATTTGTTAATTTCTCAGAAAAATTAAAAGTGTACCTTTTCACCATCGAATTTTTCATCGATCGACCATGTTTTCCAATGAAAAACACAATGAGGTGACTGCTTTTTATTCATTTTGTTTAATATTTATGTCATATTTCTGGGAAATTTTAGTTAAATTAAGTGCTAATCCTTATTCTTAACGGTACGTGAAGTTTTCAAATGAAATAATTACCTATGTCGTGAACAAAAAGGGTTTTTTCTGAAGTGTCTGCAAATGCTTCAATAGGAAACCCTGGAAATATGATTTTTTTTGGAGAGACTTTCTTATTGTTTTAGATAGGAAAGGAGAAAAGACCAGGAATAAGAACAAATCCTGCGCTCAAGAGCAACTCAACAGGGTTTTGGAAGCTTTTCTCCAATTAGAGCAAGTTTGTCTCCAATTAGAAAATTTCCCTTGTCTCCATTTGGATTAATTTGTTTCCAATAGAAGCATTTTACGCTCGCGTATTTTTCTTGTATTTAAGAAGTTTTTAAATTATATCTAAAGAATTTTCACTAAAAGTAACATTCTAGAAGAGTCAAGGAGCAAATTTATGTAATTCTCTCAATTTTCTTCAGAAAAAATGTGAACTTAATGTGTTGAATTTTCTGTCAAAGTAAAAGCGTCTGAAAATGGTTTTGAATTAGGACATTTACCCTCGCGATTTCATGAAATTTATAACAAGATGATTTTTCACATTGAGGCTATAATTCTTATGAGCAACATATATCTTGGAAACAAGCTCTTGTACTTCTCATTCCCAAAATTACTAATCGTAAATCTCCTGTTAGACCCATCAACCTTCTTATACTATCAAAAGCCTTTGACATTTTCAATTAATAGATTCCATTAATAGATAGATTTTCGATTAATCAATCTCGAATATTTCGAAAACTAGATGATGCTTTTTCTTTAAATTTTAATATGTTGTAGCTGAGTTTGAGACCTTTCCAACGGTGGGTCGCACTCCTTTTCGATGTTCCCTGACCTGAGCTATAACCAAAAATGTCTTGACCGGACCATATTTTCGGTGTTTATAAATCGATTTCGATTAAATTTTAGTATTGTATATGAGATCGAGATCTTTTTAACGATGGGTTCTGACTCTATTTATAATGTTTATGGCTCCGGCACACCTTTTAGATCAGGAAAATTTCATGAAGTCGAAATTCGAATTCCTTTCTTTCTCACATGCTTTGCATATGTCTGTCTCATTCTCTTGTACTCTTCTTCTTCTTTTAAACATCACTCCAAATGCAATTTAGCTCAATCGAATTTGGTATGCGAAAGAATGAGATAGTCATATGCAAAACAAAACATGTGAGAAAGAAAGGGATTCGAATTTCGAGTTCATGAAATTTTCCTGATCTAAAAGGTGTGCTGGAGTCATTATTAACCGATTTCAACAAACTATTTTTTCTTTTGTTGGCTTTACGCACTCGGACTATTTAAAATAGAAAAAAAACAGTGATAAGCCCAGATAAGCTTATGGTAGCTGAGATTCTTTACTGGTGACCTCGAATCGCGCCAAGCCAATTTTATCCATTTCGACCGCCGGGAACAGTTTACACGGTAAAAACTTTTGGTCACTGACCAAAATATTGGAGCAAGTTTTCCTTTTAACAAATTTTTTTGGAATCAATTTATACCTAGAGAAGATATTTGTTTGTTTCAAAATGTTTTCTTTACAGTTTTGTTACAAAATAAAGTTACAATTTTGTTACAGTTTTCTTTTGGAACCGTTTTGATACAGTGAAATTTCTACAAATTTGAGTTGATTTCGTTTTATACAAATTTGTTCCCGAAATTTGGAACAGAATTTGTTGGACTCGGCTGTTTTGTTCCCACTGTCAGGAACAAATTGGTACATTTTTTTTTTTGATAACAATATTATTCCTACATCTATAACATATTTGTTCCAAAAATTTTCGGTGTCCGTGGACGAGGTAATTTTTGGAACCAAATTGTTACTCATATGGGGAATCTTTTTGTTCCCATTGTCGGGAACAAATCCGTGTAAGTGATTTCGTCTTACAGTTAAGGTCTATACTTCAGTCGAGATGGATTTCGGTGGCGAAAGTTCATAAGGAACATCAAATAAAAATCAACTTAAGAGTGTTTTATACAGACGCGTGCATGACGAAATCATATGCGAGTGCTGGCAGTACAGGAGGAGGGTAAGGGAATCTCTAATCAAAAAAGTGAAACTATGTAGCACGAAAATTGCCACAGATTTGGCGTCCTCTTCACTTCGGTGACGGGTGACTAAGTGTGAGAGGAGAGATACGCTTTTATACTAGACGAGCTATTTATAGGAACAAATTCATTACTAATATTAAGTATCTTTTTGTTCCTCCTAGAAGGTGCAAATTTGTTTCAAAAATTATGGTGTCCGTGGACGAGCTAATTTTTGGAACAAATACGTGCCGAAAATTTTTACCATGTAGTGTCTTTTTAACCTTTGACCTTGAAAAACCGTTAATAGAGGAATGATTCAACGGTATTTCCGTATATGGACGAAATATCCGCCTGGGTGATCTCTAAAATATATCTAAAAATTAAGAAAATCGCACGACGCGTTTTCGAGCAATCCCCGTGACCCAAAGTTAGAAGAGGTCAAAAATTGAATTTTCAAATAGTCATATCTCGGGTTCTAATCGTTCTAATTATCAGAATTTGAAAAATTTAGATGTGTTGGAAAGCTCTAGTGAAGTACTACAACAAAAATTGATTTTCAATTAATCAATCTCGAATATATTTTGAAAACTATAGGCTATGCTTTTTCTTTAAATTTTGGCATGTTGTAATTGAGGTCGAGACCTTTCCAACTGTAGGTCGCAGTCCTCCCTCGATGTTCCCTGACCTGAGCTATAATGAAAAATGTCTTGAACGGACAACATTTTAGTAGATCTGTATGAAGCGACTTCAAAGAAATTTTAGTAGATAGAAATCACAAAAAAACTAACAGAAAATAATTTAAATTTAAATTGCTACGTTCTGTTTATCGAAGTTAACATAGAAAGTTCTATGTCAATGTGTTTGCGCTGTAAAATTGGCATTTTCTTCGCAGTTTTTTGAGTGTTTCGCAGGAAAAATATAAATAAAGATTCTAAATAGAAGCGCAGATTAATCATGGATAATGTACACGTCATAACGGTTAAGGGAATGAGTGTAGATGAATTTGTGGCACGGCATGCCTCCCCAAATCCAGGTAATTCTCCCCAATTTCCATCTCTGAGCCCCTCTGAAGACTTTCCTAACCTCAAATAGCATCCGCAGAAGTTTTCCAGCCTCCCACAAAATGCGTCAAAAGCGCAATGGACATCCCAGCCTGGGAGCACTCTGAGGCTTACCATGAACTCATTGGCTTCATCAACTCCGTCAGCATGGCCATCCAGGGCAAGAAAATCTCATCGGAAGTCCCCAAGACTGCAGGAGTGGACAAAGTTGTTCAACTCTTTGTGAAGCTCAATGCCCTGGTAGATGACACTCCGCCTGTGGATCAGCCTCAGCGTTTTGGGAATTCCGCCTACAGAACTTGGTACCAGAAGATGACAGATTCAGCCGAAGAGATGCTCCTGGGAATCCTTCCGGAAGACAAAAAAGGGGCTCTTCCGGAGATTCGGGCGTATTTTGTGGATTCTTTTGGGAATTCCACGAGGATTGACTATGGCACTGGCCACGAATTGGCCTTCATCTTCTTCCTGTGCTGCCTGTTCAAGGTGGGAGTGTTCGAGAGGACAGATTCCGCTGCAGTTGGGCTCCAAGTATTCGACACGTACCTGACCTTTGCCAGACGCCTGCAGATGACTTACCGGATGGAACCGGCTGGAAGTCATGGTGTCTGGAGCCTGGATGACTACCAGTTCGTCCCCTTCATCTGGGGCAGTGCCCAATTGGCCATGAACAGCCCCATTGAACCTGCACAGTTCCTCGATGAGAACGTCATAGCCAGGCACAGGAATGATTACATGTTCATCAGCTGCATCGAGTACATCCAGAAAGTGAAGACGGGCCATTTTGCTGAGCACTCCAATCAGCTCTGGAGCATCTCAGCAGTCCAGAGCTGGTCCAAGATCAATTCGGGCCTCGTCAAAATGTACCAGAAGGAAGTCCTGGCCAAATTCCCCGTGATTCAGCACGTTGTCTTCGGTTCTCTGATGTCTTTCAAGCCGGTAAAGCCCGGAACAGTGCTGTCATCCGTTCGGCTGGGCTTTGTACCGCCCTCGGGAATGTCCAGGGCCCCCATGCCCAAACTGGATCCCCCCAAGTAAGTGTGATGCTCGTGATGCTCATTATAGGAAGAGAGTTTATAAAATAAAGTGAAATGAAGTATAAATTGCTCGAAATAAAATTTATTTTTTAATTTAACGGTGACTACCCGGCCGACCACTAATTTAACATAGGAGAAGTCCTTACTGAAGTGCTATTTGTTATGACAATTGTATGGACTACATTAAGCAATTCATTGCTAATTTAAAAAAAATGTTTTTATGGTAAAATTTGGAATTCAGAACGGTTTGGAAAGTGGGACCAAGCAGTGTGGAATGTGGGACACCTCCCTCAAAACTTGATAATAAATCAATTATTTTTTCAAATTTCGATCAAAAGATTATTAATCATAATTTTGTGATTATTTGAGAAGTTAAAAACACAAAAGGCGTTACTTTGCAATTAAAGAGTGACTATAATTAGATAATACAGTAGACTCTCTCAAATTCGGGCATTTGGGACCGAAATGTCACCCGAAATAGAGAGAAATTCGGGCATGAAATTTTTTGAAATGGAAGGATTTTTTGTTTACCTGCGCATTCATATTAAATTTACTTGATCATATTAATTGTAAATTTTATTAGAGCTCCTTAATAATGCGAAATCACATCACAACTGAGACAAAGCATGGCAAATTTTAGTATATTTGCTTCATTCGATAATTACAATCGAACTTCAAAAATGTCAACAAACTCTTTTCAAATTTAATGGCGCTGACACACCTTTTCAATTGAATGAAATTCAATCGATTGAAATTTTACCTCTTAGTCTTTCAAACTTAAAATCAGATACTGTTGTCTCTTTTTGGCAAACGAAAATTGAAAATGAAATTGAAATTTCAATTTTCATTTGGCAGAAAGAGACAGCCACATCTAAATTTAAGTTTCAAAGAGTAAGAGGTAGAATTTCAATCGATTGAATTTCACTCAATTGAAAAGGTGTGCCAGCGCCATAACACTTAAAAACCCAAAGTGGCATTTTACTCCAATTTTAAGTTTGGAGCTTCATAGTAGGAATTCTATTCAATATTATGCTAAAGTGATAACACGAATGTATAGAGAATTTAATTAGTTTTCGTTTAGTAGAAAAAGTACTTGATAACTTTTCTAATATTTAAAAAAAAATGGGAAAAACCAGAAAATTGGTGTAGAATACCAAATTGGTGTAAAATTCCACCTTTTTTTATATACATTTGAATGATTTATATTACATAACCTAAAAAAATGTTAACATTTTTTGAGTGTCGTCACGATTTGAAAAAATAAAAAAAAACGTGAAAATGTTAAAATAATGGTTAAAAATTAAATAATATAAGACCAAGAATTGTTGTAGAATGGTATTGTGATGAAAAATAAGGTGGAAATTCAATTTAGGCTTTGTTTTTGTTTTTCGATTCCCACCTGTCAGTCTGCATTTGACTATCATGGTGTTCATGTGCTCTGAGTGTTGGTGTTAGTATCAGAAATCCCTCGTTGGTCGATTTATCCCAATTATCTCCATACCTGAAGAAGGAGACAAACATCTCCGAAACGTCGTGTGAAGTTACAATTGAATAAATCCAAACATAGGTCATAATCCGTGTTTTAAATCACCATCAAGTATAACTAACTGACCGTACCATTCCAAAATTATTTCAATTAAAGCTCTTAAGTAGGGTAAGTGTGCCAAATTCCGGCCAGCTTGCAATTTCGGCCACCTTTTTTGTTCCTCAAATTTCCATAAACTTTTAGATTTTACGTACTCTAGAGATCATACAATGGAAAAGAATAACAAAAAATGTAGCTTCGACAAAAGAGATGACGTGAAAAACATATTGAAAGAATTCCCGAAGGGCAAGGAACTATGAGAATGAAGATGGCCGAAATAGGGCACCAAAGCTATGTCTATATTTTTATTCATTTTAAAATGTATTAAGAATGGCTTTAGAGTAAATAAAGACGATAAACTCTTTACAAGGTTCCAAGCAACACTCTTACAAAAGAAAGAATTAAAAAAATCAATTTGTATATAAAATATTACATTTCAAACTTTAGACTTTGACGCTTGCATGCAAGTATGCCGAAATTTGGCACACTTACCCTATGTAAAAATATAATATTTGGACTGCATTTTCCAAATATTTTAAAATTTTAGTCCTTGGAACTTGGCACCTAATTTTTGGAAACGTCTTTTTGAAATTAACTTACTTTTCGGTAGTCGCGATTTCTTAGAGTAGAATAATCCAACGTCAAAAAAAAAAACAAATTATTTCCTATTAGACGCTGAGTTAAACTAACTTGAACGAAGGATTTTTTGTTGCTTTGATAACAATTTCTTTTGCAAGACGAAATATGGCACAAAATACTCCGAAAATCATATTCTTGTATTAAATTTTCCCAAAAACTCAATAAGTCCTCAAGTTCAAGTACGGGTTTAACTCATCTACTAACAGAAAATAATTGGTTTTTGGGGTCAGATGAATCTAGTCTAAGTAATCGTTACTAAAGAAAAGTGAGTTTTTTTTTCAATATTCGTTTCCGACAATCAGGTCCTAACAGCCGAATTTTTTTTTAATAAAATGTCAAAAAATATAGTTTAAATGTTATGCTTTTATATGCCTAGGAGCTTGAATTAAATAGCATTTTTATTATGTTGAGAAAAAAGTTAGAAAATATGCTATTTTCAGCCTTTTTCACCCCCATAGCCCCTCAACAGATCAAAGTTCAAAGTGAATGTACGACCCCATGCATTATAATTACATACACTTAAATTTCACCTCTAACTACTCCATCTGATGGCTTTATATAAACTTTCGGAGTCGTTGGTGCTTTTTTTTTAAACAAATCCCCCCAAGAAACTTGAGGTCCATCAGGTCAAGTTTCTAAGATATCTTAAGGCCTCTACACATTGGGAGCAATTTTCATTAAAAAAATGCTTTTTTGAAGGAAATTTTCTGCAATTCTATAGGTGGAAACGTTAAAATTCTGTCAAAAATGCAATTTTTGACAAAAACTCTTCCCAATGTGTATAAGCCATTGAGGAGAAGATTTAAAAAAAAAATTGGTAAAAACATTTTGAGAAACTTGCTTTCTTCTCAATAAAATATTATATGATAAATTGTTAGTGCTGAAAAAAACGCTTAACTTTTTTTAATTTTTGTATGTAGTACAGTACGGGCAACAGCCTTGCCCTGCCCTCCCTCTATTGGGCTTTTAATTATTTTCGAGTTTCTATTTTTGTATTGACACTGTACAAATGAGCAGTAAAACATCAAATTTGAGAAGTGACTAAATTATTTATAACTTTAAAAGCAGTAGAATTTTCATGAAAGTTTCGATCTCTATGAACTGAAAAATTAGGCCCATTTTTGGAAAGATTTGGATTTTTTTACTGATCAAATTTAATTTTTTTATTTTGCTGAACACATTTTTTTTACTTTTAATTTGTTTTTGAATTTTTTGACACTCCCCGTGTAAACAGACGGAATTCCCACGGGAATTCCCATGAGATTTTCCATTCCGGATGGGAATTCCGGATGGAAATTCCCATATTGAACTGTCAAATTTTTACCATCTGCTCTATGCGCCTCTGGTGGACTTCAAGCGCAACACAAAAATGCTCCGAAGATTTGAATTTCAAATTTTGTTTTTTCCGAATATAAATAACGGAATGTGTATTTAGAAGATATTTTACGTACTTTATTTTATTAAAGTGGCTTTATTATACCACAAGGATATTAGTAATATTATCTATTAATACATTTCATGGAAAATCTTTTAAAATTTCTCGAGAAATGATTAGAAACGTTGTTATAGCGTAAATATCTTGTCAAAAACCCCCAATTAAAGTGGATAAATCAACGACAGGCTTTGGATATCTTTGCTGATAGGACCTATTGATTAATTTTCGTTTAATTGTAGTGCTGATAATTTAAAATTTTATAAAGTGTTGGAAGAAAATGTATAAAATATCCCTGGGTGACCAAGCAGTCAATTCATTCGGAACAGAGATGTTTACAAAAATTAGTTAATTGTATAATAATTGAATACAAATTGTTTTAAAAAACAAGAAGACTGTAAAATATTTTAAAATTTTATTTCCAAAAAAAAGTAAACAATAAAAAATATTAAAGTAATATTTTATATCCGAAAAGGCAGTTTATATGGTTTCTGGCTATAATTTTCATCAGTGAACTTCGATAGTTCTTACTATTCTTTGTATTTCCTTATCTACATTATTATATTCTTTACATTTTTTAATAATGGGATTTATTGAAAAAGATAAATTTTGAATCTGCCTTTCCAATCATTTAAACCTCTTCTGAAATGTTATTGATGAATATTTAATTTAATCCAGAAACACTAATCCTTTCAAAATTATTATAGTATTATTAGGGTAAGTGCTCATAATTTTGGGCAGTTTCTAATTTTGGACACTTTGAGGATAACATTGGACACTAAAAATAAATTGATTAAAATGATGGATTTTTATTCCAATATTTGATGAAAAATGAATTCTATCTAAATATTTGTTCTTTTTGGAAGATTTTGACACTAAATACGTTAAATTTTGAATATGATTTGAGTTGAAATTGCTTTGTTGAAAATTCAGTGTGAGCAATTGCTTACGAGAAATATGACAGAACTTCGTGGCTTACTTCAGTCTTATTTAGTTTTGGTGAAGTACTAACAAAGTTTCTTCGCTGTTTTTGAGTGGTATTATTGAATATTCATTGAATATTGTGTTGATTCACGTTACAGATGATTTGTACATTTGATCTGAAGTGAGATTTGCCTTGTGAATTATATTTTTCGTGTGAAAAATGGGAAATTTTTTAAGATATTCACCAGTAAGGTGATGATTCTTATTTTGGACAGGTGTTTTTCTCACGAAATTTCGTGAAGTTTTAACTTTTGTGATGACTAGGTTGGACAAATGCCTGGAGAAACAAAGGAGCATCATCTCTACGAAAGAGATGCAGTGAGAAATGCCTTGAAAGGCTCCCGGAAAGGTCAGGGAATGAGCGAATCCGCACGTACTTGGAGTACCGAAGTCAACTCACTTTAATGAATGATATGGAAAGTTTCCGGACTTCTGTGACATTCTACGTTTCCCTTACATGAACAGGAAGAGGACTTTGGTAAGATTGGTTCATAAAATGAAGAACAATGGGCATCCTGTTGAGGCGGATTATCTGTCCAAATTTACAGACAAGTTGTAAAAATTAATAACCAAGTTGTCCAAAATAAGAGTCAAATTCACCTCTACATATCAATTCATTTTTAAACGTATTAAAACTAATTTTAGTAAAAATGAGATGATAAATAGCTTGCCAAGTTTCTAAACAATCCTTCTGAAAAGAGAGTAACAAAAAAAGTCAATTAGTATTGAAAATATCGCACTTCAAACTTGGGATATCGATGCTTATATGCAGACTGTCCAAAATTATGAGCACTTCCCCTATTCGATTTCAAATTTGCTTTTAAAATCAATGTTTTGATCACTACAGGAGATTTTACATGTTTTTTCATATATTATTTGCTTAAAAACACTCCAAATTAAATTTTCGGAATTCTCCGGAAGCAAAAAGCTATCTCGAGCGAGATAGCTTTTTTCCATTTTAGAAAATTGAATATTTCACCCTCCAACGGAAAATTTCCATTTGAAATTCAAAATATTTCAAGACATTCGGGCAGTTTCGTGCACTTTTGCAGAGGGCGCTTGTATAGCAAATTTACCATTTGCTCGTGGGAATTTCCACGGGAATTCCCACGAGCAAATGGTAAATTTGCTATACAAGCGCCCTCTGCAAAAGTGCACGAAACTGCCCGAATGTCTTGAAATATTTTGAATTTCAAATGGAAATTTTCCGTTGGAGGGTGAAATATTCAATTTTCTAAAATGGAAAAAAGCTATCTCCCTCGAGATAGCTTTTTGCTTCCGGAGAATTCCGAAAATTTAATTTGGAGTGTTTTTAAGCAAATAATATATGAAAAAACATGTAAAATCTCCTGTAGTGATCAAAACATTGATTTTAAAAGCAAATTTGAAATCGAATAATAATACTATAATAATTTTGAAAGGATTAGTGTTTCTGGATTAAATTAAATATTCATCAATAACATTTCAGAAGAGGTTTAAATGATTGGAAAGGCAGATTCAAAATTTATCTTTTTCAAAAAATCCCATTATTAAAAAATGTAAAGAATATAATAATGTAGATAAGGAAATACAAAGAATAGTAAGAACGGTAAGAACTATCGAAGTTCACTGATGAAAATTATAGCCAGAAACCATATAAACTGCCTTTTCGGATATAAAATATTACTTCAATATTTTTTATTGTTTACTTTTTTTGGAAATAAAATTTTAAAATATTTTACAGTCTTCTTGTTTTTTAAAACAATTTGTATTCAATTATTATACATTTAACTAATTTTTGTAAACATCTCTGTTCCGAATGAATTGACTGCTTGGTCACCCAGGGATATTTTATACATTTTCTTCCAACACTTTATAAAATTTTAAATTATCAGCACTACAATTAAACGAAAATTAATCAATAGGTCCTATCAGCAAAGATATCCAAAGCCTGTCGTTGATTTATCCACTTTAATTGGGGGTTTTTGACAAGATATTTACGCTATAACAACGTTTCTAATCATTTCTCGAGAAATTTTAAAAGATTTTCCATGAAATGTATTAATAGATAATATTACTAATATCCTTGTGGTATAATAAAGCCACTTTAATAAAATAAAGTACGTAAAATATCTTCTAAATACACATTCCGTTATTTATATTCGGAAAAAACAAAATTTGAAATTCAAATCTTCGGAGCATTTTTGTGTTGCGCTTGAAGTCCACCAGAGGCGCATAGAGCGGATGGTAAAAATTTGACAGTTCAATATGGGAATTTCCATCCGGAATTCCCATCCGGAATGGAAAATCTCATGGGAATTCCTGTGGGAATTCCGTCTGTTTACACGGTCCTAGGGAGGGCAGCTACCCCCCTGCCCCTAGCTGGGTACGCCCATGATTATGGCGTTAGGGCGAAAAATAATTGCAGAATTTTCGCGTTTACTTCCATGGAGTCTTGGTCGGAAAGATATCAGAAAATATACTCGGAATATTCAAAGGAAATTTTGAATCAATTTCCAGGAAATGCTCTCACATATGTTGCAAGAAAATTCCTCGGACTTTTTTTTCTAGGAAATCCACGCGAAAAAATTCTGATAACTCCGCAGAATTCGAAGCGGAATATTAGAGTTTATTTCCACGGAAACTCTCGCGGAAAAATAGAAGATAAATTCCAGGGAATTTTCTATTACTGTGAAACTTTGCGGCCAATTGGCTACAGGGATTTGTGTCTTTGAGTTACTTAATATTTGAAGTTTTTCTATTTATTGATAAAGAAGTGGACTTGGCCTGCAAAAATAAGTTTAAATTTACCTAAAGCATAAATATTTTTCACATTAAAAAATTAAAGAGAAAATCGCATTAATTTTTCGCATTAATGCTATAAATCAATTTATATCAAATTTTGCGGGCCAAGTCTACCTTTTTATCAACAAATAGCTCAAATTTTAAATATAAAACGATTCAAACACACAAATTACACATTTGGACTCTCACCAGCGACAATTAATGTGAATCATATTAAAATTATAATGTGCAAGTGTGATAACACAGTTACAGGTTTATAGGAAAAACAATATTCAGTTACTACTAGTACGAGTAGTAAATCTTTTATTACTGGGTTATTTCGACTGGTCAGCTGGGTTTCCGGGAGTTATTTGTTGGATCAATCGCAGTTGGCGCTGGTGTCGGATTGTCAGAGAAAAACAAAGTGAGCAGGAAATTTTTATTTGGCCAAAAACTTGGAAAATCTTCAGTAAAATGTCCTATTTTGGACTGGACAAGGTGTCCAAGTTGTTCAGGATTATCCAGCAGAATGGTGGCATCCGGGCGAGTCTGTACAAACTCTACAGGTAAGCAAATTCACAATTATGTAACACCTAACCAAACAAAAGTCCATTGTTTTGATGCGCAAAAATGGCTAATCCTGGGTTTTCTGGGTCTTTTCCTGGCTCCCAGGATGGATGACTTGAAGGAGGGACGCCTTGTCGGTGTGGACAAGTATGGCAACAAATACTTTGAGAATCCCTATTTCTTCTACGGAAGAAATCGCTGGGTAGAGTATTCCCCTTCCTTTGGCCTAGAATACGACGGATCCCAAATCCCAGCTGAATGGTTCGGCTGGATGCACTACAAGGTGACTTTACTGCGCCTTGAATAATATCTCAGGCCATTTAGTAACAATTCCCTGATCATTTTTAGACGGACTTGCCGCCAGATCGCGATGGTTCCCGGCCAAAGTACAAATGGATGGTAGATCATTCTGAGAATATGTCCGGAACTCCGGGACAGTACATGCCCTACACCACAACTCGACCCAAAATTGAGGCATGGGACCCGAAGAAGCAGTAGTGTCCAAAATGGAATTGTTAGGTAATGCCTTCCCGACTTCTTTTTTGTTATTTAGAGAACAATAAAAAAAAAACTCCCTGAAAAAAAAACCAATTCCGGAGAGTCTTAAATGCCAATCCAGCTGCCCCTAACCCACCAAGAGGGGACGATTGAATACCTGAGAAGTAGATAACTGGTCAAATTCCATGCTCCACTGATTCAGATGAATTGCTTCTTGAGGCAAAACAATCCAATTGAGAATTTCAGGAATTTATGCATTTCCTGCAAACTGGAATTTTCAAATATTCCCCACAAACTTCAAAATCAATCGAGAAATTCCAATGAAGCTGGGCTGGGGGATTAAAAGCTGAAATGGGCTGAAAGGATGAGATTTTGTCGGTGGGAAAAATACTTCTTTGGCTTTTGGCTCAAACAGAAGTTGCAGGAAGAGAGAGTTTTGAATGCAAATTCAATTGAAGAGTCAGGAAACTCGCATTTTACTCGATTAGGAAAATTTTGTTTAACTCACAAAATTTTACTCTCAACTTTGTTTGTTTGAGGGTCTTTTGCTTTCATGAATTTCACGTTAAATCCTGGAGATATCCCTAGGAGAGGTTGTGGTTTAAAAAAACTTCTTTAAATGAAAACAAATTACAAAAAAAAGTTTTTACACCGAGAAAAACTAAAATTATTGAATATTTGACCTCATTAAATATTTTAGTTCAGTCGCGCCCGCTGATTGGATGTAGCTTTGAATATTTTCATGCGTTAACCCCTTTGACCAATCAGAGATCGCGACAGGGACGTACTAAGGCTCCTACAAGGGCCAATAATGGTGCAAAAGGTCCATTTAAGAATCTTATGATTAAATTCCGCTTAACTGTATTTATAAAAAAGATTAAAGAATTATAAGAATAAATTTCTAGAAAAATAAAAAAAAAAATTTATTTTTTTTAAATCTTAAAATTTTATTTTAAAATAAAAAAGAATACAATTATTTTTAAAAAGCATGTTTTTTTTAGAAATATCTTTTCTAAATTGAAAAACTTTATAAATTTTACATTATCAACGGTTTTTAGTTAGTATTGTTTATTATTGGACGCAGAACATTATTAAAAAATGTCGAAAATGTCGTAAACAAAAAAAAAACAAAACTATTTTTATTGACAACATAAGGTAAGACGAACTTCCTAATCAAAATCAATTGTGGTGGTATGATTAAAAGGAAATTATTTAATTATTTACCATTTTTTGTGCGTTCTCAACGATTTTTTTTTAAAACTAAATGCCAAAAAAGGTTTTTCTGATTACAAAATGCGATAAAAAAAAAAGAAAAAAACGGCATCAAGTTAGGATCGAACTCTGCAATCTGAAGAAATTTATGCCTATTTTTGACAGGTTTTCCTACACAATCGTAGGCAATTATCTACAATATGGGCATAACTCTAGTTACCCAATAACCTCTACAATATTAGAGGTTATTGGGTAAATTTAGAAAGAAAATTTAACTACTGTAAGTCTAATCTGTCGATGGAGCAGCACAATAGCTTAGGATATCTGATCAGTGTCCCGGGTTCGATCCTGGCTGGGTACCGTCTTTTTTTCTCAATTTTTATATCACATTTTTTAATCAGAGAAACCCAAGGGGGAGATATTAGGGTGAAAATGTGTACACCACTTCCAGGCACTTCCACGATTTGTATCGAATAGCCCTTCGCACTTCCAAAATTTCACAACACTTGAAAATGCTGCAATACTTCCAGCACTTCTTGCACTTCATGCACTTCTCATACTTAGAAATAAATAGTTTATTTAATCTGATGAGAAATCTATTTAAGAAAACTTTAAAAAATATCTCAAGAAATTTATTATTACGCATATTATTAACATTTTGCTTATATTTTAAATTTCCAGCGATAGATATTCTTGCATACTTATTTTGAATTTTCATAAGAGACCAGTGAAGCTTCTTTTGGAAAAGAGTTTAAAAAAAAATGTATTGTACAGTAGATTCTCGCAAATTCGGCTCTTTTAAGATCGGACTACTTTTTAATTCGGGCAGCGGTTACATTTAAAAAAAGTTTGTTGTCATTTTTCAAGTTTGATTATGATTATCAAATGAATCAAATATTCTCAAATTTGCTATGGTTTGTCTCAGTTTTGATGTGATTTTGCATTATTGAGGGATTTTCATGCATTTTTCGTCATATATGAGTATTTAAACTCAATATCTATATGCACATGAATAAAAAATCGTTGCATTTCAAAAAGTTTGTCGCCCGAATTTCTGTCTAATTCAATTCAAAGACAATTGCAATAGCTATGTCATTACAGTAGACTCTCTCAAATTCGGGCATTTGGGACCAATATATCAACCGAATTAGAGAGAAATTCGGGCATCAAACTGTTTGAACTGCAACGTTTTTTTGTTGATATGTATACTCATATTGAGTTTACATGCTCATTCCTATTACAAATTTCATGAAAACCTTTTAATAACGCAAAATCACATCAAAACTGAGACAAACCATAGCAAATTTGAGAATATTTGCTTCATTTGATAATCCCATTATCAAACTTGAAAAATGTCAACAAACTTTTTTTCAAATTCAACTGCTGCTCGAATTATAAAGTAATCCGGATCTTAAAAGAGTCGAATTAGCGAGAGTCTACTGTATTTACGAGCAATTTTGAATTTGAAATTCCCGTAAAAATTAAAGAAAATTATTATTCAGCTGAATATTTCCTCGGAAAAATTACTACCCAAATTAAGCTGTAATAAATTTGAGCGTATTTGCCCCATTTCATTGCCATAACCGAACTTGTATGTCAAAAAAATCTTTTCAAATTACACTGCCGTTCGAATTAAAAATCTCAACTAAAATTAGCGTAGTCCGAAAAATACGGAATTAGGCAGCAAAGATCTTATATTCGGGCACTTCCACTTTCAAAGACTTCCAAGCACTTCATTTTCAACTGCACACCACTTCCAACCCTAATATCTCCCCCTTGGAAAAACCTTATTTTGTCTTTTAATTTAATAGCATTAACTTCATCATAAAAGTGCATTTAGAACGTGCGAAAGTGGTTAATATTTTTTTTAATGTGTACTCTGAGATAAATCCGAAAAAGTTAAAATAACGTTCCGGAAATGTTAATTTTATCCTGCAGTATTGGTCCGAAAACGGTGTAAATATTATGCTTTTTAGGTGTTAAAGTTACCCTTTTTCATGTTATTTTTACCCTTAAAAAGGTGTAAATTTAACATTAAAAAATGTTAATATATTTTTACACCCAAAAAGTGTTAAAGTTATGAGGAAAAATGTTAATCGCACCCTCTTTTTTTCTCAGTGTAGTATAGAGACTAGGCCGAGAAGCGATCCATCATGATTGGAATTATTGAAGAAATTTCAATAATTTTTCCTACAAGCGTAAGCAATTCGCTTCAATTTTAAAACAATTGATGATTGACGATAGTGGCCAGAAAGGAGATTCGAACTCGGCACACTTCGTTCCCTAAGCACTGGAGACGAGCTCCATGAGAAAATCGTTAAGTTTCATTTAAATTTCATTTCATTTTGAAGTTAGTTAATTTTCTTTTTTACAAAACTCAATGTCACTTCTTTTCATCCTAAAATAAACTCTCTTGCATCGACGTAAGGGTCGCGAAGACACGCTGTTCAAGATGAACATGCACGTTCATACAAATAATTTTCATTTTTTTAATCCTTAAGGGATAAAAATTGATTTTAATTCTTATCGGAGTACTTTTGAATAGTTAAATCAACAGAATATTCATCATATGTCCTTACATCCTAAAAAGCATACGAATATTTCAACACAAAAGTTAGACAGTTTTGGCTTCACCAAGACTTTACAAGGGTTGTCGTTACCCCTATTTTTTAAGTCAATAACTTATCCTTAAAGGATTTAAGGATTACTACACTATTTTTTAGATACTTTTACTACTAGAAATGTCCTGTCATTTCAATGAGAGACGAATAGTTTAACTAATATACGGATTTTAGTTTTGGCTAATTCGAGTCATTTCACGAAGTATACAAAACAAGCCTCACTTTAACGGCAAATATTAAAGAAACTAGGATGCTAAACGATCCTAAACTTTTACCATTCTATTTTCTATATCCTTAACTCTATCTGATATCAATTTGATATCATTCTAACAAGTAGTTTCTACACTTGAGAAAAAAGAGGGTGCGATTAACATATTTTCCTCAGAAATTTAACACTTTTTAAGTGTAAAAATATATCAATATTTTTTAATGTTAATTTTACACCTTATTAAGGGTAAAATTATTATGAAGAAGGGTAACTTTAACTTCTAATACACCTAAAAAGGGTAATATTTACACCGATTTCGGATCAATACTGAAGGATCAAATTAACCTTTCAGGAATGTTATTTTAACTTTTTCGGATTTCTCTCAGTGTATGATATTAGAGATTGAAAATTTGTCAAATTCTTATTGAAACTAGTTCATTTTGCTTAGTGCTAATGACACCCGTTCATTCAATTTTTTGATCATCATTTTTCGTCAGCAAAATAAAGAATTTGCAATTTTGCAATGACGCATTATGGGTTCACGGAGTTCACCTTAGTAATTAAGTGGGGCAAATATGATTTTGTATAGGGTTAATTTTTGCTAAATAAATCAGATTGCGATAGAGATTCCTGAGTTTAACTTCTATCAGCACGAGAGTGCTTGTTCCAGAGAAATCGCATCTCCCTTTTGGCCCAATGTTATTACATCCTAACAAAGAGAACAAACTTATAATAATGAATAAAAATTGTAAAATTATGAACCCGAAAACATTCGAAACATACATCCTGAAAAAGGGTGTTCCATGATTTTACCCTGAAGGTTGTTAAGCAATGCTAAGATGGCGATGGCCGCAAGGTAAGGTGACACTGGGGGCCTTTCGCTATCTCGGCTAATGCTCTAATAATTGAGCTATCGGGGCACTTGTTCTGATTGTCTTTGCCACTGATCTTAACCAATTGCTGTATGCACTTCAACACGATTTGACTTATTTCGAGTTTAAGGAACGGTATCATCCGTACAATTGTATCAGCAGCCCATCTTTTCCATGGACTTTAACCTACTTTCTGGCAAGTGGCCTTCAAAGTTGAAGCCACTTTTTCACATTCACATACAGATTCGTATGGAAATTTTTCTGCATTCGTGACCGCTACACGATATATGTCACAATTGAGGTGTGCCTTGTACACAGGACACTGTGCCTTGTAAAGAGGGATAAATATTCTATATCTCCATCTAAAAAGTTTTTCGGAACTCGAAGTATAAGCTGAGTTTGGAAGCAATTTATGAGTTGGCTTCAAACAGCTCCATATAAAAAAAACCTTTTGCCCAGGTGGTAGACTTTAACCCATTCATTCAATGTTACTAAAAATATTTGAGATAAGGTAAAGTGCCCTCGAGTCGACCGGTTCCTCGACTCGACCGGGTGGTCAATATTTGAGTGTTTTATGGTGAATTTCTATAAAATTGGCACTGATTAATGTTTAATTATTAATTATTAATGTTAGATCATACGCCAAATATTAGTGCAAATAAAAATGAATTGAATAAATAACTCTAACGGTCGAATTGAGGAACCGGTCAACTTGAGGGCACTTTACCTTAGAATGTTTATATTTTGAAATTAGTTTCTTACAGATTAATAGATGATTTTTTTGAAAAGAAATTTTTCTTTATCTCTTATGGGAGCGTGGGGAGCAGCGCTCAAACACGCGTTTTAACGGAAATCGAATTTATATTTTTTTACATTAATTCAATAAAAAAACCCAATTGATTTAGATAGAGTAACTATCCAAGAAAACAAATTGGCAATCAGAATTCAAACCAGAAAAAATGATAAAGGCCAATTTTAACAAATTCGACGCGATGTCGTATTTTCCGTTCGCCATTTTGAGCAAAAATTTTGCATGACTTTCCATGACTTTCTCGGAAGCAAGAAAACAATAACAAAATGTATTTTCATCTCAGACGGACTATTTTTCCCAAGTAATTGAAGGACTAAAGTTACAAAAATCCATTTCCGACAGCAATTCTGATAAAAATTGCCCAGAAATAAATCATCAAAATCACTCAATTTGCGTAGGGGAAACTGGGGCACCACCAAACAGGGGTACCACCAAACACTGCGATTTTTTAAAAAAGTACAGTGCTGTCTCTCTATATGCACACTCTCTATATGCACAGCTTTTCTGTCGGTTGCATTCAAAATCAATTTGTTTACATTTTGACAAAGTAATAAAGACAATTATTTTCTTGGTAACTAATTTTTCTTGTTTTTAATTTTCTTAATTTTATTTTTTCTGTCTCATATTATATTTAAAATAACACGGGAAATTCTAGAACAATAAAAAAATGATAATTTATTAAAAGAAAGAAAAAACCCGTTGGGAATTTCAAAAATAGTTGTGCATATTCAAAGAGAGAACTGTCAAAAAAAGTACCCAAACTGTGCATATAGCGAGACAGCACTGTATTACACCTCAAAGGACAAGACCTATATGAAATCATGGATACTATAGGAATGCTTGTCCAGCAAAAGAATATTTAACATAGTTCACGTAATTTAGAAATAAAAATTATTTCTAAATCCAAAAAATAACATTTTTTTTTAATTAATTAATTTACTTTTTGCTATCTATGTAAATATGTAATTTCGATTTCAATGAATGGTGTACAATAGTTCGTTCTTTGTTACTTTTTTTTATTAAAGCTTGGCAGTGGGCGTGGTTTATTTTTTAATGGACAGAGTCTTTAGATTAGATTTAGAGATGTTCTAGATAAAAATGGTAAGGGGTGAGGGTCATTTGCGATAGAATATACTGCATTTTACAGCGATATTAAAAGATATGAAATGACACTTTGAATTCACTGAGTAAGTTTCGTGGGAAGGTAAAGTTCCCTCGAGAGATTAAGTAAAAAAATTAATGTATCAAATAATTAAATCTTAGCTTAATTAGTACTGTGACTGTGACACCATGAATTCTTGAATTATTTTATTGAAACTGCTTTACATTTTCTTATAGGATTTTTAAATAAGATTTATACGGCGAAAGATAAGCAAAAATGAACCGGAGTTAAAGCTCTGTTTGGGACTTACTTCGAAAAGAAAGATTTCAGCTAACTAAAGCAAAATTTATTCCTCCTAAAACTATCCAATAGATTCCATTGAGAAGTATCACTTTTAAAAATCTGGCCGTTATCAATCAATTTAGATTAAGGACATAGCCTTAAAGATTGATGAGATATATTTTCCTCGAAAAAAAAAAGAAAGCTTTTCTCTCAATCTCATTTCCAATAAGGCAGAAAGAAATCTCCCAAATATCAATTTAGATTTTTTCCCTACGTACTTTCTCTTTCCCATGCTTTCCCGGGGGTTTCCCGGAGGTTTTGGAGGAAGTGGATTATGCATGAAATTGTGGGGAAAAAAGAAAGTCTCTGGGCGATTATTGTATGGAGGGTAATATTGAGATAAATAAGTAAAAAGTCAATTTCAATGCTTGCCATTTATTTTTTTCCTTTCTTATTCTTGTTCTGTGTGGTGAAGATGACGAGAAAAGTGACATAATAAAATTTTCCCATCCTTCCCGCGCAAACAATATTTGTGTACAATTTTCCTATTGTTTTCCCACTCTGTGCTGGGAACGCAGAAAGGAAATGAGGAGAGGGAAAAAGTGTGGAAATTGGGACACTATCGCAAAGTTTTTCTGATCTCATCCCCAAAAACAAACACCCCATTTCGCGCATCCAGAGACAAGACAAGAAGCTACCCCTTAGGGCAAATCGACAACTTTTATTATAGTTCTCCTTCAACACTTCTCCAACACCTTTTTGTGGGCTTTTTTTTGTGCCTTGTGGAAGCTCCTTGGAGTTCACCTTTTTCAGGCAACATCCACAGAGAACACTCGTGAGAATTAGATTTTCTCGTAATTCCCTGCGGAGAAAAGGACATGGAAGAGCTTTTGGGGACTTTTTTTTTGCCTTGCCTCCGATGCCTCATCTACACCATATCACCAGCTCTCGATTTCTTATTATTGAATCTCACCACCTTTTATTGCATTCCCAAACTCTTACCACGGGAATTTTATCCAGGGGATCCAGGGAGTGACGATGTAGGTGAGAAAGTTCGACACTTTCGTAACAAAGCATGGAAAAATGGAATTTAGGGTTTGGGCCTTGTGGGAAAATTTCCTGAAAGATTGAAAAATTGGATTTTGGAAGGAATTTTAAATGTGTCAAAATTGCTTTATAAAATTAAAAAGTTCAAGCTAATTCAAAACCTGCTCCAAAAGGAAATTTTTAGCTACTCCAAATGGAAACGTCATTGTTTCCATGATAAATACAGTACTAAATTATTATATTTATATATTTTCTATACCACAGTTTCATTATTTAGTTAATTTTGCTCCAAATAAAGCGAAAATCCATTCATATTCACAAATTTAAACTTGTTAATGTCTCAGAAAAGTTAAAAGTGTACCTCTTCACCATCGAATTTTTCATCGATCGACCATGTTTTCCAATGAAAAACACAATGAGGTGACTGGTGTTTATTCGTTTTGTTTAATATTTATGCCCAGCGCACAATAAATTTTGTTTTGTAAACATGTTTTTGACATTTCAGCGAGAGTGAATGAATCTTAGATCTAGTCTTCTCGCTCTCTCTCATAGGAAATTATGAAAACATGTTTACAAACAAAAGTTATTGTGCGCTGGGCATTACAGTAGACTCTCTCTCAATCGGGAATATGGGGCGAAATGTCATCCAGTTTATCGATAGATTTCGGCGTCAAAACCTTTGTAAATTCCACAAAAAGCGCTCAATTATAAAGAATAACAATAAAATAGGAAGAACTACAGCGAATTTGAGCGAATTAGCTTCATAATTAAACGCGAAAATTGTCAACAAAATTTTTCGCCTGATTGAAAAACAGCCGATTGAGTGAGAGTCTACTGTATTTCATATTTCTGGCTAATTTTACATAAATTAAGTGGTAATCTTTATTCTTAACGGTATGTGAAGTTTTCAAATGAAATAATTACCTATTTCGTGAACAAAAAAGTTTTTCTGAAGTGTCTGCAAATGCTTCAATAGGAAACCCCGGAAATATGACATTTTTGGAGAGATTTTCTTATTGTTTTAGATGGGAAAGGAGAAAAGACCAGGAATAAGAACAAATCCTGCACTCAAGAGCAACTCAACAAGGTTTTGAAAGCCTTTCGTCGCGGTTTCACTTACACTGTTTGTCTCCAATTAGAAACTTTCCCTTGTCTCCATTTGGATTATTATGTTTCCAATAGAAGCATTTTACACTCGCGTATTTTTCTTGTATTTAAGAAGTTTTCAAATTATATCTAAGGAATTTTCAATAAACAGTAACATTCTAGAAGAGTCAAGGAGCAAATTTATGTAATTCTCTTCAGAAAAAATATGAACTTAATGTGTTGAATCTTCTGTCAAAGTTAAAGCATCTGGAAATGGTTTTGAATTAGGACATTTACGCTAATTTCTTGTTTTTCAAATTTGACATTCTTTTAAATTTAGAATGATTTACCGTTTTACTCTGGAGGTTAGTTTACCAACGCTAAGACGGCGGTGGCCGCTATCACACAAACATTGAATTCCTTGAACACCTATAGGGTAAAGTGTTATAAGTTGGACAATTCGCCGGTACAAGTAGGACATGGCTTTTTTCTTGATAAATGCCGTACAAAATTTGTTTTTAAGCACAAGCAACCATATTATAAAATTAAAGCATTAAAAATATACAAATAAAAATAAAGTACTAATCAAGAAAAAAAGCCCTGTCCAGCTTGTACCATTATTGTCCAACTTTTACCATTGCATTGTCCAACTTTTACCACTTTACCCTATCTGTCCAAATTTTTTTTTCAAGAGTTCTAGCTCAAAAGCAGTTATTCGAAATAATTTAAAAAAAATCACATTTAACTCCTTCCTGATCGTAATTCAGGAATTAATCGAGCTTTTGCAAAGAAAATATTCTAGATTTGAACATCCTCATTTAATTTGAACGTATTTGCACTGAAGGTTAAAATTCATGCGAGTTGTCCATATGTCAGCTATCAGCGATATAATACGGAGCTCAATGAGCGGCCTCTTCCATCTGCATATGAATGACTGCTATTATTTTTAACGAATGCTATGGGATTGGGCTTGGATTTAGAGTACTGGAGAGAGATCGAGACTGGTCCTTTCTCTACCAGTATGCGAGGCTATTATCTACCTACTCCAGGAAAACGTCGTAGTTATGCCCCTTCCTACAACCTTAGGAAGGGAGCTGAGGCTGTTGCCTCCTCTGCCTAATCGAGACCAGCTTCACTCGTCTGAGGCATAACATTTCATAATAAATGCATACCCTATAAACATTTTATTTCCAGTTGGAAAGCTATCTGAATATCGTCGGCATACTCTCGATGAATTCTGGGAGACTAATTTTCCAATCGAATGGAAAATTTTCTGTCCGGTTTCCTCCAAATTGGGCAGAAACTGGACAGATTTTAGAATTTTTTCCTTCCAAGAAATTTCTACAGAATCTTTCGAATTTTTTTTGACGAAAATTGGACAGAACCCTTTCCCGTCAAATAATATCTGCAGATATCTTTAAGATTTCTGTAGAGAAAATCTACACCTCTACAGAATATCTGCAGATAATATCTGTAGATATTCTTACGAATTTTATTTGGGCTTGGGACAAAATTCGTCAGAATAATTCGGCAGATTTTCTGACGAATCTCTGACGAATTTCTGTAGATATTCTGCCGATTTTCTCTACATTCCAGACTTTCCAGACAAGATGTGTCAGAAGAGATGGAAAAATTTTTCACTGAAGTTTGCAAAATTCAATAGAGTTATTTTTTGTGATATCACGGTGTTTATATAAAATAAAGAATTCTGCGACGCCGTGTTACAAGTAGAGAAAAGTGAAGTGAAAACTTTAAACAGAGTGTCGACCAAAATTTCGTGTTTTTGTATCATTCGATTGGCGATTTTTAAGAAATTAGTATTTTTGCTCGCAGTTTTTTTACTTATCTAAAATGTGTACTCGGTAATGCTTGTTAAGCAGAGCATACAATTTTCTTTATAACTTCTACAGTTTCTTCATAAATCAACAATATTTTTGTGAAGTAATGGAGGTTATGCAGATTTTCTAGGGAGAAATTCTGCCGAGAATCTGCAGATTTTCTCTGAATGTACTAGAATATACCGTTAAAATTCAAAAAAACCTCCGAGTAAAATCGGCAGGTAGAGCAATGATTTGACGGGTTACCATCTTCGTTGCATTCTTCTTCTTCTTAACTTTTTTGTTCAATTTTTGGAAGATTTACCAAAAGTTAAATATGTCACGTCACGGCTCTCTCCGCTTATGAGTTTTTTCTACTCAATTGCTATTCTTCTAGAATTTTCTGGAGGGTAGTTACTTCAAGAAAGATAGGAAGTGAAGAGATTCCACTGAATGAGGATGAATGGGAAAATATTGGAGATTCAATGCAGAAAATTGACGATATATTGTTTGTACAGTACAGTCTGAATTCACTTCAGTGTCTTCTAGTAGCTTGTCGGAGATCTTCCCTTATCTGTCCAATCTACAACGTTAAGTTGTACGAAGATGTAGAGATCAGGGTATCTTTTTAGGGACACATTTTTGAAGAAATTTTGCAAATAAAAACCACTGTTCGCTTCGCGCACAACTAATCGAATATCGTTATAATTTAAAGTATTGGCGCGAAATAATTTGTCTATATGGCATCATAGCAACGAATATGACTCTATAGTGTAGCCATCACTTTTGATTTCCCTCCAGTTCCCTCTTATTAATCTCATTAACGGATGATCTTCTACCAGCTGATCAAGTATATAAGAGAGTGCAATGACCCAATTAGATCTCTTTTTTCAATACCAGTGCCTCTTATCATTTTATCAGTGCTCTCCAAAAAATTGTCCCTCAAAGTGATCTTAAATTATAAAACATTTATCTTAATTAATTAGTCAATAAATTGTTGAATTAAAGGAAAAGTATCGTGAGTGTTCTTAGTCAGTGAAGAAGTGCGTAACGTTGGAGCATATGACTTTGAAGAAGTGCTCTGCTAGTCCAGCTGTTTGTCCCAGCAGGCACCATTGTATCTCATCAAGCGACCGTAGCTGTTGGGAAGAGAAAAGGGAAATTTTGCTCCAACGAGCCCGGATGGAAGCATAGGCTCACACTAATCATAATTTATGCTATTCCAGGTATACTTCACATCTCATTCACACGTCAGCATACATTCCATCTCACATCTCTTTCTCGCATATTACTTAACCCTTTAAGGACGATTGGAACGCCAGTGTCCCATAAAGAAAATAATTTTTCCTGACTACCTAAAGTTATTTTTTTCTTATGTTTATACGTAATTGCAAAGTAGAAGGTTGAAGGAATCTAGGATATTTTTACAAGTCTCCAACTATTTGCTATATAATAAATTTTTAAGCTAAAAAATGACGAATTTTTAAATTCTCATATTGAAAATTAATTTTAATTATTTTTTATACTTTCAGTTTTTTTTAAGCAAAACCGTTTTTGTAATGGCCTCTACACATTGGAAGCAATTTTCGTCAAAAATTACATTTTTGACAGAATTTTGACGTTTGTGCCTATATAGCATTGCACGTAATTTCCTTCAAGAAAGCAATTTTTGATGAAAATTGCTGCCAATGTGTAGAGACCTTAAAAGAAACTACAATACTCAAACATAGTATTTTTCGTTAGAGTGAAAATTATCAGTCATTGGTATCGTCAGAAAAATAACTTAAGTTTTTGGGCTATTTTTGTCCCTATCGTCCATAGAGACAAAAAATACACCAAATCAGACTCTATTTGCTTTTCGAAGGTTAAATGTAGGACGTTTTACAAATTTTGTTTATTGGTTTCATTTTTATTGCTAATTTTCGGTCAGCGAAAACTGTCTCGTCGTTAAAGGTTACAGGTAATTATCCTGAATTCCCGTCCATTTGGTCCTTCGAGTCGGATGGAAGCATAGGCTCACACTAATCATAATTTATGCTATTCCAGGTAATTATCCTGAATTCCCACCCAACCACAATTTGTAAAATAGCTGAAGAAACCCACGTAAATTACTGGCATTGATTAATAAATTACGAGTAATAATTACTCAAGATTTTATTATGTCTGCCGTAATTAAATAATTAATATAGTATGTCTCGCATTGGGATTCTGATTGTATAAAAATGGTTATTATATTATTAACCCATTCCTTACCATGATATTACACATCATACGCAAATTGAGTAATTTTAGATTATTTATTTCTGGACAATTGTTATCAGAATTGTTGGCGAAAATAGATTTTTAGTTACCTTAGTTCTTCAATTACTTGGAAAAAATAGTCCGACAGAGATGAGAATACATTTTGTTATTGTTTTCTTTCTTCACGGAAGGTCGTGCAAAATTTTTGCTCATAATGGCGGATGGAAAATTCGGCATTTAAAATTGTTCTGAGTTAGGATTTTCTTTTTATAACTTCCTTAATGTAATTGTTTTATGCCTGAATTTAAAAACCTAGAACCTATGCTAAATATCCTTCTGAGAAAAATACAAACAACCTAATTATCAAAATTTCAATGAGATTTTCTTATGAAATTTTTCATCCTTAATTCCTAAAATTCAGGGCTTGTTCTGGGGAATGAAAGAGAGAAAGTTTTGATTCCTATCTCATGTAATTTATCGAAGAGGTCTCGATGATATTCTTGTTTATCGAGCAGTCTCATCTTGCCAGTGGATTTTTCTTCCAAGAAGAAAAAACTCCAATTGAGACTAAATGAATTTGAAGGAAAGTAAATTTGATGCTTCAGCTTGATGTCTGGGACTTGTGTAAGGGGTTGCACTTAAAAGTCTGTGAATGAATAGTAAGAAAATGAGATAAATGGAGTATTTTCTGTTGAATTTCAAATACTTCTTGCAAGTGCTGTCTTTCTCGTTTGCAACACTTTCTTGGCGGAAGTAATACCATTGACAAGGGGAGGGTGTTTTAGGGAGAGGAAAAGGGTTGCTACACAAGTTTTTGATGCATTTTGACGCATTTGAGCACGATTTTCATTGACTTGTCGCTCCGAAGGGTTTGGGAAAACTTATCCAAAGTGTTGTGCCAAGAATGAATTGCTTGGAAAATACCCAATGGAAAGTCTCTGATGCTATTGTTCAAACTGTGGAGGCATTTTAGAAGTGTTTCACAGAAGGAAAATTGTTACATAAAATTAAATAAGTTCACTTAATGTCACTACCAAAGTGCAATTGTGAGAAAATGGCAGTTAAACTTGGTATAGAATTTTCTTCTGGCACCAAGAAAGGGGTAGCTTTTTTGTTGGTGCTGCTTAAATGCAAACGAAAAGATTCTGTGGAAAGTTTTCCATCGTGAATTTGTTCTACTTGAATTAAAAAAAAAGAAGTTACCATAAATGGATTTGCGGTGTGAATCTTCCATGCCAGAGAATTTAATTCACTGCAAGAAATATTGCATGGAAATTAGAATTCTATTAGGGTTTGAAATTTTTCCACAACAATCACTGGTCTGATGGGAAAACCGAAACAGAATGGTTTTCTCTTGGAAAAGTGAGAATGGGGAAATAGAACGAAAAAACACAGAAAAATTGCACATTCCACATACAAATTGAATGAATTAAAAAGTTAAACTCTTTTTTTTCTGGCTAAGGCTCTTTCTTTCTCTTGTTTTTGCACTTCAAGGCAAAATAAAGTTGAATAATTTGGGGAAAATTAAAGAAAGATTTTTTTTGGGTGAGTGAAAATGACAGAAAAGATATTTGTCCTATATTTAGAAAATTGCACAAGAAATTTGGAGCTGTAAAAGACAATAAATTGCTTGGTCTTGTCTATAAACTATTTTTTTAAATTATTTATTTCTGAGAAAATATTCAGTCTTTTTATTTAAATAATTCAACATAACATTTTAATTATTTTCTGAAGCATTTCTCCCTGTGGGAAAGCCTCACGAGGATTAAATATTAAAAAAAGTGTTGAAACAACTCCTCAAAGGGTTGATATTACACTTAAGTGTGCATTATTAACGTTCAATTTTAAATGTCGAAAGTTAAATCGAAACTTACGAGTGTTAAAACAAGTATTGAAGTAAAACAAATTGAGTGTAGATTCAAATCCTACACTGAGAAAAAAGGCAACTTTAACAAGGTAACTTTAACACTTTTTAGGTATAAAAATATATCAACATTTTTTAATGTTAATTTTACACTTTTTTAAGTGTAAAATTAACATGAAAAAGGGTAACTATAACCCATAATACACCTCAAAAGCGTAATATTTACACCGATTTCGGATAATTTCGGATCAATAATGCAGGGTAAAATAAACATTTCCGGAATGTTATTTTAACTTTTTCGGATTTCTTTCAGTGTATGAATGGTAAAATTTATGTTTTTAAATTATCGATGGTTGATTTAATGATCAGAGAATCGGTGAGAGACAATAGTATAAATAGTCCAGAAAAAGTCAATTTTCCTAAAACTTTCGGCTCGGATTCCAATCCTTCCTCAGTAGTAAAATCTCAGGATTACCCAGACTACCTGAGAAAGCTAGAAAATCCTGAGATTTACCCTATTAGGACAACTTTTATTTGTCAACATGTTTTCAAAATTTCCTATGAGAGAGAGCGAGATGACTAGATTTTTGTTCCTTTCACTCTAATTGAAATGCCAAAAACATGTTTACAAAACAAAAGTTATTGCGCGTTGTGCATTAGAACCATGGAAAATTTTCTGTTTAGTTATTTATCAGCAACGCGTAACGCCTGTTGGGGCAAAGGGAAATTTTCTGTGTTTTGAAAATTTATGAGTTTCGCTCTTTGGGCAAAGTAAAATTTTCTATGTTTTGAGAATTTATGAGTTTCGCCCTTTGGGGCAAAGGAAAATTTTCTATGTTTTGGGAATTTATGAGTTTCGCCCTTTGGGGCAAAGGGAAATTTTCTGTGTTTTGGGAATTTATAAGTTTCGCTCTTTGGGCAAAGGAAAATTTTCTGTGTTTTGGAATTTATCAGTATCGCCTGTCGGACAAAGGAAAATTTTCTGTGTTTTGGAAATTTATGAATTTCGCTCTTTGGGGCAAAGGAAAATTTTCCATGTTTTGGGAATTTATGAATTTCGCCCTTTGGGGCAAAGAGAAATTTTCTATGTTTTGGGAATTTATGAGTTTCGCTCTTTGGGCAAAGGAAAATTTTCTATGTTTTGGGAATTTATGAGTTTCGCTCTTTGGGCAAAGGAAAATTTTCTATGTTTTGGGAATTTACGAATTTCGCTCTTTGGGGCAAAGCAAAACTTTCTATGGTTCAGTGTCCCTTGTTGAGGCAAAGAAAAATATTCTATGTTTTCGGAAATTATTCGAGAAATTTTCTATGTTTTGAGAAATTATTAGTTTGTGGGACGAAAGCAAATTTCCTTGGCAAAGGGAAATTTTTGGAATGTCATAAAAAATACTTGTACCAATTTGTATCATTTTGGTTTTTTTTACTTAATGTTTTTGATTTTCTTACTTACCTTTTTTGATTTCTTTACTCACCATTTTTTATGTTTTAACTTATTATTTTTATTTTTTTTTACTTACCATTTATGATTTTTTTTACTTGCCAATTTGATTTTTTTACTTAGGGGGAAGTGGGGCACCTTTGAAATTGGGATTTTTGACTATTTTGAAATAAAATTGAGCCTTATCGTGATATAATTTAGCTGCACAAACAGATTGAGAAGCTAAATTATATCACGACAAGACTCAATTTTATTTAAAAATAGGTGAAAAATCCCGATTTCAAAGGTGCCCCATTTTCAAAGGTGCCCCACTTCCCCCTACCAAAGTTTGTTTTTACTTACCAATTTTGATGTTTTACGTACCAAGTGAATTTTTTACTTACCGTTTTTACCAAAATACTTACCAAAAATGTTTTAGCACTGAGAAAAAAAGAGGGTGCGATTAACTTTTTTTCCTCATAACTTTAACACTTCTTAGGTGTAAAAATATATTAACATTTTTTAATGTTAATTTTATACCTAAATAAGGGTAAAATTAACATGAAAAAGAGTACCTTTAACCCCTAATACACATAAAAAGGGTAATATTTACACCAATTTTGGATCAATACTGCAGGGTAAAATTAACATTTCCGGAATGTTATTTTAACTTTTTCGGATTTCTCTCAGTAAGTCGAAAAATATTACTGAAATCGATGTCCTAATAGAAACACTAAAATATTAAATTGTAGTTTTTCATATATTAATAAATAATATTTAAATTTTCAAATAGATCTTTTTACAAAACTTCTTATCATATTGAAGCAAGTTTGAAATACTCACATTTACACAATTTTAACCATTTGAAAATAGAAAAAAATTATAAATAGGAGCATAAACCCCTATTTCAAAGGTGCCCCACTTACCCTTACATCAAATATAAAATTATTATTTGAGTGGTTAAATTTTATGAGAATGGTTTGATTTATGAGAATGCAATATTAATTTGTAAAAAAACTAAAAAAAAAATTAATAGGCTTACTTTTAGGGTTAGGGGGAAGTGGGGCACCTTTGAAAGTGGGGCACCTTTGAAATCGGGATTTTTCATCTATTTTAAAATGAAATTGAGCCTTATCGTGATATAATTTAGCTGCACAAACAGATTGAGAAGCTAAATTATATCACGATAAGGCTCAATTTTATTTAAAATTAGGTAAAAATCCCGATTTCAAAGGTGCCCCATTTCTCCCTGTTAATGTTTGATTTTACCACGGACGTGGTATATTTTAACATGGCTTTAATTTAAGCACTGCAGTATTAGTTAGTAGTGAGGGTATATTAAAAGCTTATTAATTATTTTTGCATGTTTTGCATGAATTCATGAAATTCAGTTTTAATAAATCATATAATAATTTATTTCTCAGTGTTAAAGTAAACCATATGTCTGTTTTTAACCATATGTCTTCAGGGCTTTTAATCAAGATTTTCCAAGTGAAGAATAAATTAAAGTGCAAATCAAAGGTTTGGTTTTACGACCGGAATACTCGCAATACAGAACTCATTGATTATTTTTCAATTAAATAAGAGATTCTCAAGTCTCTCCTGGATGATTCAACTGCAGATTGTTTGAAAATTGATGAAGGTTTTCTTTCTCGTATTTCTGGCTTTTGCAACTGATTTCAATCACCAACTACCAGCAGTTTTTCCTCCTCAATATCCCACAGATTTTTTTCCTTCTTGCAACAGGTCCACTAAATTACTCTTTTTCTTATCTTACTTCACCCTTAGCTATTTTCTATTTATTTCTGCGGGAAATTGGTGCAGAAATGCATAAAATTCAATCGACAGTGAAAATAATTTTATTAAATGCTGCGCGTGGCAAAATAAATTTCATTTTTCGGGAGGGGAAAGAGAGGAAAACGGAAGAGACGCCTGAATTGGTCTCTGTGGGAGAATGGTATTAAATTAGAAAATTGGGCACATATGAAATCGTAAAATCATATTTTACGACTGTTTATCGATTGTGAATTTCAATTCGTGCTCAATTTGTACGATATTCGCCCTCGAGTGAGATATATTGGTGAGTGCTCTTGGCTGGGGTGTGATATGCTCTCACTTTGGCGGGAAAATTCGGCGGGAAAATTGGGAGGTGAGAAGGTGGATAACACGCGCACGCATTGAGGGATAGATTTTCCAAGCAGGGGAGACACATTGGGATATTTTTGGCGGGTGTTATGTGGATTTTCGTGCTGAATGTTTCACGATTTTATTAACCTTTCACCACCAGTCGTCATGGGTTCCTTCAGACTTCGATTAATGCACGAAAATTAGGATTTTAGTGAAATTTTCAGATTTAGCAACCTTGGAAGCGTTGGTTTTATGTTCAGACAGATTTTGGTGAAAAATTTTAATAAATTTTCACTTCTCTCGAAAAGTAAAATGAGTTAAATATACTTTAGATCAGAAGAATTTCATGAAGTCAAAATTTCCGTCCCTTTCTTTCCCATACGTTTTTATATGTCTATCTCATTCTTTCACACTCTTCTTCTTCTTCTAAACATCACTCCAAATTCAATTTAGCTCAATCGAATTTCGAGTGCGAAAGAATTCGATTGACATATGCAAAGCGTGTGAGAAGGAAAGGGATGCGAATGCTGCTTTCCTGAAATTTTCCTGATCTAAAAGGTGCATCGGTGCCGTAAATAATCGTTTTGACCTGTAAAAAATCTCCTAGGACAGGAAGATAGTGGATTTCAGTTAATAAATAAAATAAATCTATTTTTGGTCAGTGAAATAAATAACTTTAATCAACAGGAGAACTATTTTGGTCAGTAAATAAAGCGATTTTGGTTACCAAATATCAATTTTGATTGGTAATGAATTTAAAATTGGTCAGTTGTTAAATCAAAATTAAGAACAGAAATACAATCTGGTTAGTCAAATAATAAATTTTAGCCAGTAAATAAATTTAAAAACTTGGACTAAAAGAAAAACAATTGAAATCAAATTTGAAAAAAAAAATTTAATCAGTAAAGAATCCAACTGTTCAATTATGCTGTCGAAATGAGTATAAAAAATTCAGTTCGGTTTGGATGATAAAATATTCATTTTAGTTATTAAAGGATTTGAAAATAGTCATTTATTAACTCAAAATTAAGAATAGAAATTTAGTTTAATTATAAAATAATTGGATTTTAGTTAGTAATGGATCTGGTACATCTTTTAGATCAGGAAAATTTTATGTAATCAAAATTCACATTTTTTTTAAAAGCCTTGCATAATGTCTATCCCACTCTTTCGGCTTTTATTCTTTTTTTGAGCGTCATAACAAATTTAATTTAGTTCAATCTAATTTTGAGAACGAAAGAGTGGAATAGACCTATGCAAAACTGTCTTGAGAAGGAAAGGGACGCGAATATTGAGTTTATGAAATTATACCGAGCTAAAAGGTGTGCCAGAGGCATAAGAAAAATATACTATTAGTCCGTAAAATAAATTATTTAAATCAGTAGAAAAAGCTACATTGGCCAGTTAAGAAATCGATTTTGATCAGTAAGATATTTCAAACTAATCAGTTTGGTAATACAAAATTAATGGCTCCGGCATACCTTTTAGATTGGGAAAATTTATATAAAGTCTAAATTCACATTGTTGTCTTTATCAAATGTGTTGCATATCCCTGTCTTACACTTTTGCACTCTTCTTCTTCTATTAAACATCATTCAAAATTATATTCAGTTCAGTTCAATTATGAGTCCGTAAGAATAAGGCACATTTATGCAAATGTTTTGGGAAATAAAGGGACGCGAATTTTGATTTCATGAAATTTTACTGATCTAAAAGTTGTGCCGGAGACATAATGGCTCCGGCACACCTTTTAGATCAGGAAAATTTCATGAAGTCGAAATTCGGATACCCTTCTTTCTCACATGTTTTGCATATGACTATCTCATTCTTTCGCATACCAAATTCGATTGAGCTAAATTGAATTTGGAGTGATGTTTAAGAGAAGAAGAAGAGTGCGAGAGAATGAGACAGACATATGCAAAACATGTGAGAAAGAAGGGGATCAAAATTTCGACTTTATGAAATTTTCCTGATCTAAAAGGTGTGCCGGAGCCATAAGAGTATAAATTCAATTTGATTAGTAAAACAATCGATTTTGGGCAGTAAAAAATTAACTTTAGCAGAAAGAAAATTTAATTAATTTTTGAAACTATTTCAGTTAGTTAAATAATCAATTTTGGTCAGTAAAATTTTTCAAAGGGGTCAGTTATTAGTTTAAATTGAGCAGTAGAAATTCAATTTGGACAGTAAAACAATCGACTTTAGTCAGTAATTTTTTTTCAGTCAGGAAAAAATTGATTTTGGTCAGAAAGAAAAAAATGGATTTTGGTCAGTTTGATACCACTGCAACATCCTAATCTACTTTGAGTATTTTCTGTTTGAATTTAGTTAATTGAAATAACAAAAAAATCTTTATTGAGAATTTAAAATAAAACCATTATTTTAGTATTTCTGATTAATGTAGAGGTCTTTTTTTTTCATTTTGCTAATCAATTTTCATCCAATGAAAATCTCTGACTGACAGAATAAAGAGCAAAGGAGGTCTATTTTGAAATTTTCAACATTTCCTTGACATTTTCAATTTGAAATTCCAATCAGTAATCCCCAAAAGCAGGAAACAACCTCCCAAAAGCACAAATGATATCATTGGCACATGGTGTGAAATGCCAAATTTCCATTCACATCCCATTCAGCCCCCTTTTGTGACCAATTGAATGCGAAATGAATAAACAAGTAGCACGTTTCATTCAGCATCAAATTATGCCCATTCTTCGTCAGTTGGAAAATCCATGCTGCTGATGGCAATTCACGCTCTTGTAGGAAGATTTTCGGACTGAAACGGGGTTTTGGTTTTGATGTTAATTTCCAACTCAGAAACAATGCAAGGGGGTAGTTTTGTGCCCAAGAACTATTGTGACCAAATCGTCTGAACAATATTTCCGGTATTGCTGGTGTCAATTGAAGCCACATCAATTAGTCTGGCTCGTGAGAATTCCAAAAGGTGGGATTTTAAGACCAATTACAGCGTACTTTGTCCAAGAATATGATGTAAAAAGACTTTTATATCAAACTTGTCTTTCAAAATCCACTCTTTCTCACATGGAGAATTTCCCATGGTTGGGCAATCATTCCCTCATCAACGGAAAATTTACCGAAATTGTCATTATGTAGTTTGGTGGATTTCCAAAGTGTTGTCTTGTACATCATCAATGACAATGAGGGGTACTTTTGGCTGGCGGGCGTGAAAAATGGCAGGAGAAAATTCCTACCAATCTGGTATGGAGTATAACGCGAAAGTTGGTTGCGGTTGTGGTTGATGTTTGCCATCGGCTGGATTCCATTTAATCCTCCTAAATATAACACATTGGACAACACAAGTGATGTGAGATTTCTTGCTGAAAAAGTTACACTTGAGATTTCCTCACAAATTTTCTATACAGCCATGGGAATATTTTCCAAAAAGCGCGTTCTGCAGTGGATCAGGACAAAACCACAATCCTACCATTGGCGAAAATTTTACAACGTCGTGTAGCGGATCATAGAAAAAAAATTAGTAGTACAATAGTGGAGACTAGGGGCAAAATTTGTCAAAACGAAAATTTCAATGTCCACTATTTTCTAAAATAAAAGAGACTGAGGCTTGAAATTTTTATTATAGATAGCCTTCATGAACCTTCTTAAACTTACAAAGTTTCAAGGGATTCGAGGAAGGATTATGTAAAATAAAAAATAATGAAATTTTGAGCCCTATTTTTGGAATATTTGGCTTACAGAAAATATCAATACTGATTAGCTCAATTTAAGCACATTTCTCGTTAAGATAGAGAAAAATTACCTTCGACCAAGTTGTAGAGGATTAAATTTCCTATAAAAATATGTCTATTTGATATTTTTAGCGTTTGCGAGAGTAAAACGTCACAAATTATCCCAAGACTGACAAAATTTGCCCCAGCAATTTTGAGAATCTCCACAAAATCGACTTTTAGAAAATGATTCGAAAATTACATTTCTTTCGAGATAGAGGAAAATAGTCTTCTGTAATGTTGTAGAGAAGTAAATTTCCTATAAGAATATGCTCATTATAAAACGTTTAAATTTTCACAGAGCTCGTGAAAGAATTAAATATGCGTTTTGACAAGTTTTGCCCCACTCTCCCCTACTCGCATGAACCGAGATATCTAAACCCTCCCTTAAGCGAAATGGTTTCACAGAACAGTGGATAAATTTATTCGGAAGCCTTTCCAAAACAGTTAAATTTGTCCAAAACGGATAATTAGTTTAGCCACAATTATTATTATTCTTAATCGTATCGAGATATTGTATTACAAGGTAATCATTTTTTACAATTTCCATATCTCGTGTTGGAAGAATCTGCAAAGTTTATATAAGTATTTATAAGTATTGTAGACCGCCCAGGAGCGCCTTCCCCGTTGTGTGGATGCTTTTTTGCATGCTCCCGGAGTTGTTGGGCGTAAGCGGTGCATCGTATAACGTTTTTAACATATGAAAATGGTCTAAATTAGACATTCAGATCTTTGCACCGGGCAGGACTCGAACTTACAACAGTAAGTCGAGCCGGAGAATAGATCCGCCCAAGAGCCAACGGTCTTGCTTATCGCGCCACCACAATTCCTGTTAGCCACCATGACAAGTTTACTTAAGAGGTTACATGGGTCTCTCAAGTCAAAAAATAGGTCTTTTTTCTGATAATAATTTATTGTGTAGAAAATATTTTATAAATCCCAACTTTTGGGATATAAAAGAATAACTTTAGAACAAAATTAAAAAACAATTGAAAAATTTTGAAAATTCGACCGTTGGTAGCTGATTTTCGGAACCATTCCTTAAAAAAACAGACCTTGCGGTAGGCAGGATTTCTTCCAGTAGGTTCATTTCAAATCAAAGAACCAAATATATTCTGTTAGAGGATTAGTTGGACCCCTGGATGAACGAAGAATTTTTGAAAAAAATAAAATTTGGATTTTTGGCAAAAGTTTTTGTAAAAAAGTATCAATTTTACCCTATTTTTAAACATATTTTGTATTGTAAAAATGGTTCTGATTAAAGGAAGTGCATATCCTTCGTGCAAACACTAGATAATACTTCTCAAAATAACTCTGTGTTTTTGAAACACAAGGTTCTCCAAAAGTGTCTTGGATAAAATGTAAATGGAACTCTATTTGCACAAAAAGTCGTTGATGTTCGAAGAATTCAAATTCAATTTCGAATATTCATACTTTATTTTCGAACAAGGTGGGGAAAATTTATAAAATATCACTTTGAATGGGACAGAAGCAGTAAACGTCGTTGCTTTACGTTTATCCTCACAACAAAGTGAAGATCTACACATTTTGACACTTGAGCACTTCGAAATTCGAACAGAATGTACTTGAGTCACATTGCTGAATTATCAAGAAGTAAGAATGTTCTTTTTTTGCCTTTTCAAATAGATATTCGAATTTTTCAAACTCTATACTTGTCAGTGATAAGAATAGGAAGATTGGCTTTGTTCAGTTATAACTTTTCGAAGAGACAAAGCCACTGCAAAGCTAAGCCAATTGTATTAGAAAATCGATCGGACGCTTAAAGTGCAAGTTCACATATTCGCCGCTTTTGCGCTGGCTGTTCTTCTATTTCGAATTTTCAGTCTTTTTTACACTTTTATCGTCAATAGTAGTGTGTATACACTTTAGGGAAAAGTGCCCGTGCTTGATACCATTTATAGCTTCGTAATGACTAAATTTTTCCTATGTTTCTCAATAAACGTAACTCTGCAATATATTTAAAAAAAAAACTGGCCACTTTCCCATAGGTTTTAAAATATGGTTGCGATGAGTCATATATATGTACTGTGAAACATAGAAAATTTAGTCATTACGAAGCTTCCCATGGTATCAAGCATGGGTTGGGTACTTTCCCCTACAGCCCTACACTTTAAATTTCATTAAAATAAATACCCTTTTCATAAATTTATTTATTTTTATGCAGCTTGTCGGTTTAAATTTTCAAGCCTCCAATGGGTTTTAGGTAAGTTTCCTCTCACATACCTAACAATATAAACTCATGTGCCTACAATATAAATCTCAACCGGAGACAGCTATAAAATCATGAAGGCCATTACGGAACGTAATGATGAAATCTCTTCATAATCATTGCCCTTTGGTATCTTCTTTTGGAATTTCCTAAATTTTAATCACGTTGCAGGAATTTTTGGTCCGAAAATTCGAAATTCTGTTTGAATTTCGAACATCAGCGACATTTTAGCAAACTTTTTGTCTTAGCCGAGACACCTGTAGAGGATCAAACTCCGTCTGTAAGTACACTGATTGCTTCCAAGGCCTCCAAGTATTTCATTTAAATAGAACAGGATTTCAAACTTGATAAGATTATAAGTTTACTTATCTGTCTTTTACTTTTATGGTGTGTCTGTCTATATTGATCTAGAGGTTAAACAGTTCGAGATATAAGACTATAGTTTGAGTTGACCCTCCCTATAAGTCCATTATATCTAAATTCGTATTTCCTTTAATTTTTGTTTAAATATTTAACAGTCAAAATCGTTGTAATAGACGGAGAATATTCTCTATTGAATGATTTTTCTTATAAGATTTAAAAATGACTGATTCTCACAACATTGTGATTTATTCCAGCAAACTCCAGAAATTTCATGTATTCGTCATCGTCTATTGAGAAAAGTTGCCCGAGGGCAGGAATGAGGGAGGTGGTAAAAAGTTGGTGGATTGATCTTGTAAAACACCTTCATCGTCAAACTACCCTAAAAGCGACTAGGGTGAATTTTCCCAGTGAATTTTCGTGTCGAGATGGATTTGTGGGAAAAATATTGAATAATACTTTTTGAGGGGTGTGATTGTGTTGATTTTGTATTCAAAATGTGTAGCCTGCGAGTAAAAGATTTTCTTGCGCTTTTCCCAACTGAAAGCTCTACCATGGCGCATCAGAGACTTTTCTTTTTTCCCACTCTGTAGCTCCAGCATCATCGAGATTACACTGCGATGGTCTCTTTTTTTTTCGGTAGTACAGTCCACTTTTCTGCAATTTTGTCCAGCAGACGTGGGTGAAATTTTGAGTTTGAATTTTCCCAATTTACCCATCTATTGTTATGGTGGCTTGTTTATCTTTACCAGTTACAATATGCTGCAAAATATGCACTAGAAAATGAGCTTTGATGCCAGACTAGGAACGGAGTTATTAGAAAATGCTTTAGATGTCGGAAGTGTGGTCATATTGTAAATTATTGCCCTAGGATGGAAATTCAAATTTTAAGCTCTTGCATTCTTGAATCCTCTTATACTACATAGACAATACCCCCAAGAGCATCCTTTAAAATAGCAAGGCAAAAAGTTTAACATCTCCTTTGTTGTTAGGGCTTTTGCCTAGATAGAGGCATTACACCTCCCCACAAGTCCCTCCCCCCAACTGCCTCATTTAGGGGCTGAAGATAGAGCGGAAATTTGTCACATTGTGGCAAACATAATTTCATAAATATTGCTCTCTCTCATTCTCGTCACAGAAAATTGTTGAAAGTTTAGGAATTCTCTGGCGCAAAGCAGGACCAACCACCAAATCGACAAATACTTCACTATACGGGTAGTTTTTGGTGGTTGGATGCTTTTTGGTGCTTTGTGCTACTCTTCCTACATATTTCGTCTTTTATCTATACACTAAATTCCACATGAAAATTCCGGATGAGGAGGTTTTGCCTGAAAGCTCAACGCACATTAAAAGCTGCCAAAGAGGAAATTTTCTACCGAAAGAACGCTCATGATCTCGGAAATGTTACCGACCTTGCAAAAATACTTTGGTAAACAAATGCATTCCAACGACCAATTCAAGAATTACAAAACAGTTTTTTACATAACTCATTATGATTTTACTATTTTGACACTCTCTTTTAGATTTTACAGAATAGACATAATTGGGGATCTTGTGGTTGTATTCTCGGAGTCTCGATTGTAGTACCTTACGATATAGCATCAAACTATCCTAGTGTAGGCGGTGTTATCAGGTTTACTAAAACTAGGCCACGCCCTATTGGAGTCAGTTGTTATACTTTGTTTTTTTTTTATCATAATATGACAACATTTTGAGTGACAAATTTGTTTCCGAAAAAAATCGAAAACCCAAAAATCAAATGATTGATAAATTTTGATAAATTATTGACTTTAGTACAAATAATGACAAGAAGGTTTTATTATTCGCAGTAAAATAATTCTAAATCGACTTGAAACAGAATAAAACGTAGCTGTTAAGTCAGTTCCATGGAACTGAGAGAAATAGACCACGCCCATTTTCGAAATTGTGATAACTCTGCAGGAAGTTAGGGACTATTTATGTTCAAACAATTCGATCATAAAATGATATAAATTTACCAAAAGCAATTTACGTAAAAATTGCCTTTTTTAATTTTGACATTTCTGCCTGCGATGAGAGGGAAAATTTTCATTAAAAATTGTTCCTAGTGTGTAGAGGTGTCAAGAAAAACTATTAACTATTAATAAAACTATTAAACTTTTTATTTTTTTTTCCTGATCATACTTTATCTTTTACTGACCACTTTTAATAAAAATTGCTCATTTTTAATTTTTTTTTAGGATCTTTAAAATTGTTTACTGCTCATTTATCTGATGCATTTATTATCAAAGTGAATTAAAAAACAAACAAGTATTAAAAATAAACGATTTTCTTTAAATTACGATATTATAATGTGATTTTTACAAACAAAAGTGAACTAGGATTTTTTTTTAAATTTATTTGAATATTTTATGTATATTTTTTTAAAGTTTTAGTCGCGTTCAAGTGTTTAAATTTTAATACTAATTTTCAATTATATTTTTTTTTCTTAGGCAAGTTCGTTCTTAAAATTTATTTTTTGAAAATTTATATTCTCGTGACTGGCTTTGATATTGAAATATAACTTTTTGAGACATTGGCCTCAATTCTGAGACCAAGATCAAGAAAATTTCAAGATTTTGGTACTCTGAAATCAAAAAATCAAGATCAAGATGTCAAATCTGTCAAATGTCTTGGAATCTTGAAATCCAAGACACAAACCGTGTGAATATCAAGATTTGCAATTCTGGAACCAAAATTTCAAGATTTCAAGACGTCAAATTTCTTGTTTTCTTGAAATAATTCCAACAACCTCTCGGAGGTGCTTCGAACTTTCAAGATAAAAACAATTTGAAGAATTTAATATGGAAATTACTTTTGATGAGGAATATTTCTATAAGAGATGGCACGAAAAGAAAATTACTTGAAAAATACTGTATTTGACCTTGGTATTTAATCGAAATGGTAAGTATTTCTAGATGTACATATCGAAGTACACCACCCTGAGGATATCTGCAAAAGAATCACATCTTGCATAACTTTTTCGCGTCTTTAGGGTAATGTCATGACTCGGGGAAAAAAGTTTTTTTTGGGTATTTACATTAATTGAAATCTATCTGTTCGTGCACGACATCATAATAGAAGGATGTAAGATTCTTGGCTCATTTTCTCAAGACTCCAGTTAGATTTCAATTAATGTAAATAGCCAAAAAGAAACTTTTTTCCCCGGGTCATATATGACCCTAAAGACGCGAAAGAGATAAGCATTTCTTGGTTTATCTCATTTATTCTTTAATACGTCCTATAATTAATTTTGCTAATTTATATAACGCAATTTCAACAAATTCAACAGAGAAATTAAGATATTAATTTGTCAGAAGTGACGTTTCGTTAAATGTGGAAAATCTTGAAATCTTGGTTCTTAGCTACGACATTTTAAATTCCATAAATACTTCGCGCCAGAATATGAAATCTTGATCTTAGAAATATTTGACAGCTTGAAATCTTGATCTTGGTCTCAGAATTGAGGCCATTATTAAAAAAAATAAATTTAGAGAATTAGTATTATTTTTTATTTCAGGTTCTTATTTTTACATTCTTTTCCGGGTAATTTAGTTCTTTTATTATTAGTTTTTTTTTATAAAGGACTAAATATGAAAACTTCACGGAATTTAGTAATAACATACTTTCAGTCCTATACCAAAAGCTTAATATTTTAAGTTTATTATTATTTTGTATGAACCCGATATTACAATTAAATTTTTAAATATTGATTTAAATTTTTAAAGGATACTGAATCACTTTAAAATTGAGAAGGATAATAATTAAATAAATACTCTGCAAAAAAAAAAGTTTTGTTATGCGGACCAATAGATCTTACAAAATTTTGTCAAAAGGCTGTTTTTTACGAAATTTGTTTACATTTGATATGTACGTAAGAATATCCTTTTGACAAACTCTTCTTATTAATTTGACAAAACTTTTTTTCAGAGTAATTAAAGCAAAACACGGTAAAGAATATGATCTAAAAGTAGTTTTTACATCTGGTTCTGGTATAGTAAAATATTTTTTCTATAAATATTGGATATGGTTAAGATTTTGAGAAAAGACGTTTCATCATGTAAATTCATGTCATCATGGGACACCAAGTGTCCCAAAAACAAAAAACTACTTTTTTTTAACTACACTCAGAAAAATAATCGAGTAAAACTTACTTGAATCGATGTTGAATTGACTCTTTTTCGTTGTGATTTTCGATTAACTATATTTTAGAGTTGATTTTACTTCTACTTAGGTGTAATATTCAGAAGAGTTGTTTTAACTTTTTTTCCTAAAATTTACATTACAAAAGAGAGTAAATAACTTTTTTTAAGACTGAAAATAACTCGTTTTAAGAGTTAAAATAACTCGTTCCAAGAGTTAAAAAATTTTTTTGGAGTTAAAATAAGTCTTTCAAATCCCAAAATGGATAGATTTTGCAATTTTATGTTTTTTTATTCTATAATTTTCTTTCTTTAAATTTTCTTGTTCTTAAGTTCCCTATATTCGGAGCGAAATATCACATATAATGCACGCAAATATCTTCATGAAACACTGTTAGGCATATTTCTAGTTGATGTTTCATATGAACTTTGTCACACGAAAATCTTCTTGACTGAAGTATATTCTTAAAACGAAAACACTTGAGTATATACTTCAGTCGAGATGAACTTTTACATCGAAAAAGAGTAATAATTACATCGATATCCGACAAATTAATTCAACTCTGCCATAGAGTTGTTTTACCTTTTTAGGTTTTTTCTTAGTGTTAAAAGTGTTCACACCGAGAAAAATGTGGATGGTAAAATTTACCATCCTCCATACAAAATTCTAATGGCCGGATAGTAAAAAAGTCACCCAGCAAACGCGATATTAAATTGGACTGTCAAAAATTGTAGAATCTATTGCATGGATAGTAAATTCTAATAGCCGGATGGTAAATTCTAATATCCCCGGATATTAGATTTTACTATCCGGATGGTAAATTTTACTGGCAGGATAGTAAATTTTACTAGCCGGATATTAGAATGAAAAATGTCGGAAAAATTTATTTTTCCTTATTTTCATTGATTTTTGGCCATTGTTTGAGGGCTTGGGGCCCTTCCTGGATGACATTCTCTGTATTTCAAGCCATTTTGATGCGTGAAAATCTTTTTCCAACATTGACGACTCAGCCGAGATTTGAACACGCGACCTTTGTGATGACAGTCCAGCATCTTCCAGCTGCGCCACGAATTGCTCTAATGTATTCAAAGCATATCGGGAACCGTTGCATCGGCACCCACGATATTCCAAAATGACATTCTAACAGTAGGATGGCAAATTTTATTGGCTTGGATAGTAATTTCAATCCAAATTACTATCCTCCGTTAAAATTTACTGTCTTCCAGTTAAATTTTAACATCAAATATGCGGCCAGTAAAATTTACTTCCCGGATATTAGAATCTAAGAGAGGTCAATGTAAAATCTAAAGGAGGATAGTAGATTTTACCATCCGGCTGTTAGAATTTACTATCCATAGGATAGTAAATTTTAAAATGTCAAGATGGTAGATTCTAAAGGAAAGTATCTATGGAGGATGGTATTTTCTACTATCTTTTGAGGCAGTAGAATTTAAAGACACGATTTGTAGAAAATAACATCCAAATTTTTCTCGGTGCAAGTTACGAGGAAAAAAGTTAATCACACTCCCGTTTTTTCTCACTGTACCACCAAAATATTTTATTTTTTTAGAGCTCAGTCGATTTGGAAGATCCAACAAGGGCTATCTCCATTTATTTGTTCAGGGAATTTACTGGGTCAACATGGCTCAAGGGAGAAAAAATGTAACCGATGAGGGTGGCAGAAAAAAAATCCAAAAAGAAAAATTTGTATCAAAATATTTCGAGGGGTGACTAAATTGATTGTGGTTGATGGAAATCTTATATTTGCACATACACTTATTGCATCAATCTAGGAAAATGGTGTATTTGGTCGTCCCTTCGACGTTGTCTCACTTGACAAAATGACAAATCGCCCTGGCTGGGATTACTTTCCGGAGGAGGGAGAGAGGGAGGGAGTCACTGATGGCCAGCAAAGAGGCTTCTCAGCTCTCTATCAGGGGAGAAATTCCATCTCTCAGGGGAGATTTTCCAACTAGTGATGTTTAGAAATTGTTCCGTACATATTTACGTCCACCATTAGCCACTTCAAATATTGAATTTCCTCCGGATGCAAGTGACCGGAGATCCCACTTTTCACCTCCATCCTCCTCCTCAAACCCCTGAAAATCATCTCAAATCCTCTTCACTCTCAGACGCAGCACTTAATTGATGGTCGCACTCAGAGTGGCAAAAATGTTTGCTCAAGAAGTTACTCTTATTTAAATATTCTCTCACTCACACCTCTTGCAAGGAAGTCTCTTGGGGTTTCTTCTTAGCAGGATTTTCACAGAAGGGACATTTGTGTAAATTCAACAAGTAAATTGTTCACTTTGACAAGAGGGTTGAAAAGTTTCAAGAATTTTTGTGGACATGAAAAGTTAAAGAAAGCTCTAATATTTAACAAATATTGAAATATTTAAATAAATACATATTTTGTAAATATTTTCCTCATAGTCAGCTATGACCGAAAAACGTTTTAATATCGAATTTTCGAAAAAAAAATTAAAATTACCGACCTGGATATATCGATCTCAATCGGTATAATGAATCAGTTAAGTAATCGTAGTTGATTTATCTTTCTTGAATATTTTTTTTTAAAATTATTTTTATTTATGCCAAAGCTTGTAGCATTGCTGAAGGCCAAACGGTAAGAGATATATATTTCCAATCTTGAATGACCCTCCAATATGTCTTGTTTTTTCCAACCTCACCAAAACAATGTGTTTTGGCTTAATTCAAAAACGGATTATAGATAATTTTTTTATGATTTTATAACATGATTTTAGAAATATTTGCCAATAACTTCAAAACACTTTTCTATTCATTTTTCAACGTAAAGTCTTAAGATCCCTTCTAATTAATTTACAGTTAATACGTTTTAAAGTTGATTTATATGATGAAATATCCAGAATTGTGCACTACTCAACCAGTTTTCATTTTAAGATTAATACTAAGATTAATACTTTCTGAACTGTCAGAACGGCAAAAAAGATAGCAATTGTTTTATTTGCCTGGCCTCTCTTTCGCGTTTCGCTCGAAAACTGACCGAATCACAGTTGGAACGCATGGAAAATTGCTCGAATTGCCTGTAATATGATTCAGAAAGCAATTAATACGATTCAGAAAACAATACGAATAGTAATATCTTACTCATCGTATTACTCCACTAGAGTGTACTCTTCCTAACACACGTGATTTTCCATTTGAAATTTTGCATACTATAGGCCTCTCCTTCCAGCTTCTCTTAAAATTAACATTAATCTTATATGTGATACCACGGTGACAGGCAGCGTAGATGTTAACAGCACGTCCGGCCTAAAAGTTTAGAGCGAAAAAGATGAAGGTTTTCTGAAAATTCATAAACCCTTTTGAATCCATAGTAAAGTGGTATAAAAACAAAAACAGTTCGAAGAGATAATTATGCCTATTGCCCAACGCACAGTAAGTTTTATTTCCGGGCTTCTTGTCATATTCTGCGATTTCCCCTTATAAACAGGAAGAGGACTTGGTAAATTAACAACCAAGTTGTCCAAAATTCTAGTCAAATTCACCTCTACATATCAATTCATTTTAAAACATATTAAGACTAATTTTAGTAAAAACAAAGACAATAAACGCTTACCAAGTTTCTAAATAACCCTTCTGAAAAGAGAGTAATAAAAAAAGTCAATTAGGGTCGGAGGACCGTCTGTTCGATAGGGAACCCCTATTGACACTTTTGTCAAAATGTTGAAAATTATTTAATGTGTCTAGTAAAATATAAGTAATATAACGTTTTCTCTGTAATATACTTTTACTATAAACAGAGATGTTCAAATTTCATATCCCAAATGGTACAGAGTAGGGTGTCAATAGATGTTCCTTTCACCCTAGTATTGAAAATATCGCACTTCAAACTCAGTACATTGATGCTTATGAGCACCCTGTCCGAAATTATAAGCCTTTACCCTAAGTGTGAATGAAACCTAGATCTAGTAATCTCGCTCACTGTCACAAGAAATTTTGAAAACATTTTTACAAACAAAAGTTCTTGTGCACTGGACATAACGCATAATGCCCAACGCACAATGACTTTTGTTTGTAAATATGTTTTCAAAATTTCCTATAAGAGTGAGCGAGATGATTAGATTTATATCTCCCTCATTCGCATTGAAATGTCAAAAAACATGTTTACAAAACAAAAGTTATTGTGCGTTGGGCATAATAACTTTTGTTTTGTAAACATGTTTTGGCATTTCAGTGAGAACGAATGAAATCTAGATCTAGTTATTGCCTAGCGCACAATAACTTTTGTTTTTAAATCTGTTTTTGACATTTCAATGACAGTGAATGAGATCTTCATCTAGTCATCTCTCTCACTCTTATAGGTAATTTTGAAAACATGTTTACAAACAAAATTTATTGTGCGTTGGTCATAAGAAGAGCTTTATATCGTGAGTTCGAGTATTCTGCAAAACTCTTCTTCTTTTTAATGGTGTCTACACATTAGAAGCAATTTTCGTAAAAAATTGCCTTTTTCAAAAAAATATTCTGATGTTTCTGCCTACAAGGATAGGGGAAATTTTCTTTAAAAGGCATTTTTTAAAGAAATTTCTCCTAGTGTGTACACTGAGAAAAAAAAGAGGCTACGATTAACTTTTTTTCGTCATAACTTTAACACTTTTCAGGTATAAAAATATATCAACATTTTTTAATGTTAATTTTACACCTTTTGAGGGTAAAACTAACATGAAAAAAGGGTAACTTTAACCCATAATATACCTAAAAAGGGTAATATTTACACCGATTTTGGATCAATACTGCAGGGTAAAATTAACATTTCCGGAATGTTATTTTGACTTTTTCGGATTTCTCTCAGTGTAGATGCCATAAGATAAGAAAATTTATTTTAAATTTCCAAAAATTGATATATTTTGTGAAAATTTCCTCGTAGCTTGAATCCTAATCCAGAAGACTTTTCCGCTCATTGACAGATTTTGCTAATCAATTCCGTGTACTTTCAGGATTTATTTCCCAAATGACTTCACGTGAAATGGTGTTGAATTGCCGGTATTTTCACGGGAAAAAGTTTCGCATAAGAAAGCCGTGATAAAGCGTTAAAAAAATTCTGGAAAGGAAACATTCTTGTGCAGAATTCTATCCACTATTCATCCGTTTCTGCTAGAATGTTGCATGCAGCACCCAGGGGGAGCATAATTCAATCCTGAGGGAGCCCAAAATGTGGAGTAATTTCAAATTGGCCGTTCAAAATGTGCTTAAGTGTTGTGCTTGTTCATGGCACAATTGTGGACATTGTTTACACGGTTCACAGAATTCGCGCTCAATTTCTGTTTGTGACAATATCCACCCTCTGGTATTTGGTGAAATATTGTTGGGAAAGGACTTGGTATATTTTTTTTGGTGGTCCTTTAGCAAGAATGATGGAGAGAAAAAATAGGTAGAGTCCTTTCCCGGAAAGTTGGTTGATTAGTTGACGAAGAGGAATTCACTCTTTTTGCAGGGGGTAAACAATTCAATAAAATATTACTTGACCGGAGAAATCGTCAATTTCCTGCCAAACATTTATAAAATTACCACCCACATATAAATATAATTGAATAAGAGTCATTTTTTGATTATTTTTCTTATACTTTTGCCTCAGCCTCAATGTCAGAAACACATGGAAAAAGATTGAATTTGTGCTTTCTTGGGGAGATGGTGTTGTACATTTTTTTTCTTTCATGAGGGGGTACGATTTGAAGCTTATGTTTTGCAAGAAGCAATTTTTATGACATGCTCAACATAATGGATGAACAATTCTTGCCACGATTTTTCTTTTAGGGGTTCTTTTGGGATGGAATTTTTCCAACTTGAGAAAAATCACCACAAAATGTCGAAAAAGTAGTGAAGAAACATTTGTGATTGCTCTCAAAAACAAAAAAAAAGGAATCTCAACTAACTGAAACAGACTAAGTCATTCCCACTACTGAAGTGTTGTGAGTTTTCAAAGTTAAGCTCTCAATTATGTTTCTTACTTAAGAAATTTTCCACACACTTGGGAAAGCTGGCTAGATGGCGGGCAGGGGGTGGGGAGTGGGTGGAAAAAAAGGAGGAGGAAACGGAAGCTGGGTGGGAAAAGTTTAACACTCTTTGCCCTGTGAATTGAAATGTTTCTTAAGAGATGAGGTGAAAGTCACAGTGTTTGCGGGGAAAGTTTTCAGCAAAAGCTCTCTCAACGAGAAATTGAACGGAATTCCTCTCGTGTGGCTGAACTCAATTGAAATATTTAGCCATTGTTGGAAAATTAATTACCTTCTTGGGTAGAAATAACACCGTCAATATCTACCCATTTATGCCTATTTTCATCCAGCACAAAATTCCGTCGCATTTCGTGAGGCGCATTCTTTTGGATTTGCAAGAATATTGGCTATGTTTTAGGCATTTTGCAGGAAAACATTTCCCAAGAAGCAAAATTACCAAATCGGTTCATTCTTGTTTGTGATTCCAAGACCTTTCAAACAAACCCAAATTTGGATAAATCGATTGGAAAATATGCTTTCTAAAGCTAAATATACTTTGATCTTGAAAAATCGTTAGGAGAAATGGTTTAAGGGCACTTTATAATATGGACGGCATATCTGTCTAAAGAACCTCAAAGCCACTTACAAAACGTATTTACAAAAAATATAGAATAATATCCTATTTTATCGACTAATAAAAACGAAATTAAATGAATTCATTTGCGCTATCATACGGCTTTTTATGGCAGCTAAACAAAGACCTCTCCACCTTTTACCAGTTCATGCCCGGATTGTGTAACGAATGATTTCTTTGGGACTGACGAAAAGAAGGAGCTATATGGTGGCGCCGTGCCACCTGTCTCCGACCGCTATCCTGTCAGATGATCTATCCATTTTTGGCAATGCGATTGGATATGGTTCAGAACAATCTCTTCCGCATCTAGGAGAAATATACTCGAAAGAAAAGGTAAACGAAAGGTCGTTACGCGCCTCTGAGTGAGTGGTGACTGTTTAATTGAAGGACCTTCATAGGATAGGAGGATAATAGACTATAGGTATGAGGGGTGGGCGCACATTCCGATAACCTGGCTCAAAGTGTTCTCTGGCCTGTGATCAGCCTAGGTGTAAACAAACTATTGGTCGTATTCTTAGGTTGGAAGTATTGAGAGGGAATAGGCTCTCTTGAGGCAACTAGCCGTCACACATTCTGGCACATAGCCTGATTCCTCCGAGAGACCCAGGTCCATACGTTCTTCTTCTCTGACGTTCTAGGTCGGGGTCTCGGGCAAAATCCCGAAAGCCAAAATCCCGAAAGCCAAAATCCCGAAAGCCAAAATCTCGAAAGCCAAAATCACGAATTCTTATAAGTGTTATAGCTACTCCCATGATTGTACCCGCGCTTGCTGGAGGCAAAGAGAAATCTTTGGTGTCTTGGAAAATTATTCTAAACATTTTCCTCCATATAATTTCATCCCTTTCAGGATTTTGAAAATTCGAGATTTTGGCTTTCGGGATTTTGGCCTTTTCGGGATTTTGGCCTTTTCGGGATTTTGGCGTTCAGGATTTAGGTTTTCGAGATTTTGGCTGCCACCGCTAGGTCGCATTGTGTCTGTCGATTCTCCAACTTATAGGAACAGTGACAGAAACCTCGAAGGCAATGACACCGCAGTGGATCAGAAGTGTCCAAGGAATGGATTTTTGCAAATGTGTACAATTAATTGGGAGTAGGTTTACGTAGATCAAACCGGTAGGCCAAGATGGGTTCTCACGCGCGTGATAGGAAGCCCATATTGAGGAAGGAATCACTGGATTGTTGATTTCGAGGAGATAATAGATACCGAAATAAAGAACTTGTTGATGATTTACATAAATGAAGCACTTTTTTCTAAGCACTTGGTCTAAACTTAAAATGACAAAAAATAGTTGTTAGAGGGTTAGAATGGTCGATGTCCGATTGGTAATAACGTTACGCCAATTCTGGTGGATTGATGTGCTATTATTATTATTATTATTAATTCAATCGCAAAAATAGGGTTATCTCTCTTACAAATGTGATAATCAAGATAGAAAAAAATGAGAGAGAAAGAAACAAAAATGAACGAAAACAGACAAAATCGGACACTTTCTAGGATCCATCCTGCTGATAGAACTAGCGGATTGCAGCCGCTTACATACGGTCACCACTCGGAATTGAATTAAATAAAGTGACGCCCTTTACAGAGACCGATCGATAGAGACATTTACCTCGAACCTTAGGCACTATGAGTTCTCGAACCCTGGCTGAACCCCCCTAGCCAGAAGACTCGACAGGTACTTGGGACATCCAGAGATCAACAGATGAAACAGGAATTATGAAATCAAGGCTATCAAAATACAGGTCTGTATCTCAAGCTGATGAACGAAAGACAAATTAGTATGTGGCATTGCTAGGCAGCATGGAAACAGCCCGTTCATCAAATTTACCATTACTTCCAGGAAGTAAGTCTAACTCGGTACAAGAAACAGTGAAGTACAAAGTATAAGGCATTTTGCATTTCAAGCTTACTAGTTTTTCAAGCCTAGTAATTAGTATATCCAGTAGCTTAATTAATACTACTAGGGCCGGTATTCTAATAACTGGACCCATTATGCCTTTAATTTTTAGAATACTTTTTCAATTTAGTTTGTTCTTTATTGATCCAGTTTTCAAAGCGGTCAGTAAACGAATATTCCAATATTTATTGATCTAAGTATCTCAGTAATTACTGGACCCAGTTATTTATCAAGTACTGAGATTGGTGTCCTAGATACTATAGGGCTTAATTATTTAGTGTTCATTGGTTCTATTAAATTAGTTTTAACTCGTCTGACAAATCCAGTAATTACTAAGCCTAGTCATACAATATTTACAAGGACTATTCACTAATTTGAGTAATTATTTCGTTTAAACACACAGTTATTACCGGACCTGGTGATTCACTAAATAATTTGGTATATTTACTATTTTTTGATTTTAGTAAACTATAAATTACTGGGAAGAAAATCTAACCTAACTACGGTTTATCAATCCAATAATTGCTCCTCTTAGTAATTTAGTAATTACTGAACCTGATAGCAAAAAGCATACTGGGTCCAGTAAGTACTGAAACGAACAAAATAGGTAATTTATAGTCCGGAATCTTGGATTTAATTGTTGTATCCAGTGCCCCAGTCATTACTAAATACTGTCGAGTAACTACTAAATTTAGTAGTTACTCGACTCATCAACTCAGTAATTCTGTAATTACTGAAAGCAGCAAATTGGAATTTAGTGAGCTCCTTTAATAAATAATTCAGTATTTAATAAATTATTCGAAAATTACTGGGATCAGTTTAGTGAATCCAGTTCCAGTAGAATGGATAGATCAGTAATTACTGAGAGTAAAAATTTTTGATCATCTGGAACTAGTAATCGAATATTGAATAAATTCTGCACACAATAATCTTACAATTATTAGGGTCAGTAAATAATTATTTGAATTAATAATTTTAGCGAATTAGTAATTACTGGACCAGGAAGCTAAAATTTTACCGATCCCAATCCATTAGTTACTTGACAGAGTAACTTAGTTTTTATTGGACCTAGTTAGCAGTAATTACCGATATAATTGCTCCCAGTAACTCTGTAATTACTACGGATAATTGGTAATCTACCAATTTCTGCACTGATCTACACATTACTTACTGAACTTATTCCATTACAAATTATGAGGTTGAGTAATCCGTAACAATTCAGTAATTACCGGGACAGATTCTCGGTAATTGATAGATTCCAAATTACTAACCTTAATACTTTTTTTATTACAGATGTTCATTTGATGATCTTACTTTGTAAGTTCCTAAATGGTAAAACACAGTATATATAAATATATAAAAGAATTAAAAAACATAGTATATAAAATTATTTAAAAATTAAAAATATATTAAAGTGAAGCACAAGGTGCAACAATATTACATAAAGAAAAAATACTGCATTTGACTTTTAAAAACATTAATAATAATAAAAATATTAAATAAACCACTCCTCAAGCTCATTTTGAGCTTCCGCTTGAAAACCAAAATTAACACTTGTAACATAAATAAACTTTCTATAAAAAAAAATGTTTCTTGGGTGAGGAATAGCACAAGAAATGTGATTAAAATAATTTCTTTTTTGTTGAAAATGTGTATTAAAAATCTGTCTGAGGAATTTTTTAATTTCACTAACTCCAAAAAGGATTTCTATGAAAATTCCATTTGGCTGTTTTTTCCTCCCCAGAACATTTTTTTTTTCAAATAGAGAAATGTTTGTGTTGTTTGTTTTGGAAGAAAAACAATTCACGCAGTTTTCTATCATTTTCGCTCTTTATTTCGTCAACCACAATGCACAACTCCATTTGAAGTGCTTTCCACACTCTCAACTACACAAAAAAAATATGCAGAGATTATAAATTTTCTACTCTATTGTGGTAGTTTTTCCCACGTCCTCACTCTTTTTTCCTGTAAGCTTGTGGTGGAATATTTTTTGTTCTGGAGGATTTTTCATTTGACGGAAAAAAGGAACTATAGAGAATCCTTCTGCAGATGGTGTTAAATGTGACAAATTAAATATTATTTCTAATTAGGAACCCGCACGTCACCGGAAATTCTCTTTTATTCTACCTAAATGTAGTATGCTAAGGATGGTTAGCAGTTTTTGGCCACTGTTACCTAATGTTGTTCTTCATCAGGAAGTTTCTCTAAATGCCATTATTAATTTTTCAGTTTTAAGAAGTTTATTTTAAATATTTAAATTTTAAAAATTTATAAGACTTTTGAAGGTAATTTTGTATTAAAGTCTACTTTGCAATTTTTTTTACAGAAGCAAAACCTAGGTTTTGACAAAGGGGTTACTCAAACTTGGAATACCGACACATTTTTTCGTTCGAATTTATGGAATCCATGGAATCACTCGTAAGATTCTAATAGGATCTGAAATACAATTCCTTCAAGAATCACTGGAATCAAATGGAATCACAGATTCATTCTTAATTTAGCGATAGATAAGCCATACTACATTACCCATGGATTTTTTCTTATTTTCCAAAGAAGATTGGACATTTTCAACTACAACACTAATCATATAATACGTCTCATTCAAAAATAAATACGATTTCTCCCGTGGCGGATACAAGGTAAAATACCCAGTCAGCAAATGCGGTTAAGGCGGACCCCCGGGATACCAAGAACAAACTCGTTCTTCAATATTTTACACAGATTGAGGTGCCTATTATTTTCGATTAATAAGAGGCTCTATTTAGAGACAAGGATTCAGATAGGATTTTAGAAAAACAGGAGCCAAATTGATGAACTATCCCCAAAAGAAATCGTTTTTTTCGAAGGTAAAGAACAAAAGTTTCCTAAAAAAATTGTAAAAAAAATCTTAATTAATAGACTTTGAGCTTAATTATTATTAATTATTATTATTAATTGAGCTTTATTATGAAATATTATTTTCAATCAAAATTATTAATAAAAGTGAAGCTTAGTTATTGATCTACAAGGTGAGTAAGAGTATATTAATGATATATTAATAATTCATACATAAATAAGTGAATTTGTGAATATTTACATTTTGACCCAACTCGGATGCTGTGAATATCAATGTTTTCGTTCAGAAATTGCATTGTTCAGGACTCTTTTTCTATTTCAGATGCCCAAGGGAAAAAAGAAAAGACCCATAAGGACAAGCCCTATTCTAAGGAAGGTCTTAGGAATGCCTTGCAGTGTGTACGAGATGGTTCTACAATAGCATGCATAAACTGTAAAAAAATTTTGGCTGCTTTACCATGATTTTCACTGTAAATTTTACATTAAACGTATAATTGTGTGTACTGGTACACATTTATTTAATTTCTACACATTTTGTCTGAAAACTGTGTAATGTTACACGAAATCTGTAACAAAGTGTACGTACACAGCTGTGTAATTATTTGCTAATTTCGTCGTACGGTGAAAAAAGACGTAATATAAAACAAGAAAGTGAAATTTGATGCCGTGAGACGTAGAAAACGACTTTCGTTACAGTATTCTTTCTATTTTCGCATTAGCAACAGAACGTTACTTAAAAAGTACAATATTTCATAATTTAATTGATTACAGAGCTTACGATTACATGAAATTTAAATTACACATTTTTAGATTACTCGTTTTGGTCATATACATAATTTGAGAAACTTTACAAGAATAATCCTGGTAAAAAAGCAAACCAACGATTATCCTTGTAAATTTTTTTTTACTGTGTATGCGTCCAAAACATTTCATGTCCCAAGAACAACACTGTACAACAAATTGACCGGCAAATACCCAGAGGTGTGCCCCAATAGCAGGCCAAAAACGTTATTAAAGAACAGGAAAAAGAACTTGTCAAATGGATTCTGGGATGTGCGGATGGCTGGCATCGCATTGGGAAGGAACAAGTTCTGGACAGCGTCAAACTCATCTGTAATCTTCAAAATTCCAAACCATTTTACAGATGGAAGACCCGGAGACATTTGGTTCAGGAATTTTCTTCAGCGTCATCCAGAGCTCAGCATGCGCAAACCAAAATCTTTCTCATTGGAAAGAGCTACTGTTACTGCTGAAGACCTCACGGAATGATTTCAGAATTATCTTGGATATTTCACAGAATACAACTGCATTAAACTTTTCCTTAAAATGAGCATCCGAGTTTGATCGAATTCAACGGAGTTAGAAAAAGCATCGCAGTAAGCTTCTTGCGCATATATTAATATTATCGTAATTTTATTAATTTTCTTCAATATTATTGCTAAAATTCTTTTTCTATCATGATTCTAAATGAAACAAAGAATAATTCTATAGATTTGGAAGAGGGGAAAAAAATTCATCTGTCCAGAAACAAGCGTTACGGCGTTATCACACTCGCACATTAAAATTTTAATGTGATTCACATTAATTGTTGCTTGTGAACGTCCAAATATGTTATTTGTGTCTTTGAGTCACTTAATATTTGGGGTTTTTCTATATATTGATTAAGAAGTGGACTTGGCCTGAAAAAATAAGTTTAAATTTACCTAAAGCATAAATATTTTTCACATTAAAAAATTAAAGAGAAAATCGCATTAATTTTTCGCATTAATGCTATAAATCAATTCATATCAAATTTTTCGGGCCAAGTCTACCTTTTTATCAACAAATAGATCAAATTTTGAATATAAAACGATTCAAACACACAAATTACACATTTGGACTCTCACCAGCGACAATTAATGTGAATCATATTAAAATTTTAATGTTCAAGTGTGATAACATAGTTAAAGTCGCACTCTGTGAAAAGCATCGGAATGAGGGTTTAGTCTACACTTATGAATGTTATACAAACTTATGGACAACCCAAAAATCTTAAGTTATTACATTAAACAGATTTCGGAAATTTAAAAGCTATTACTTACATCGTAAACTAATAATTGTATAACTTTTCGAAATCTGTTTTACGTAATAACTTCCTATCTCCAACCTCTCTTTACTATAATTAGCACTCATTGGACGCGCAATACATTAAGTGGTAGAGCTCTTGTTCTGTGATGTAAGGGTCTCAGGTTCGAATCCATTAAATTCTCGCATTTTTTCTAGAATAAAGCTAAACAAATCAATGCAGTTACCACTTTTGGTTCTTGTAGAACAGCGAAAGGGGTTAACCATATGGAATTTAGGAAGAGTATGAGGAGTACTGAAGGAGTATGAACATTGAAGTTGGAGAACTTGTGAATGCTATCAAAATGGGATTTTGGGGTAAAAATCTAAAATAGATCTGCGATACATTTAACAATTGAACACATTCTGCAGTCGTAGAGGATTATGTTGAGGAGGAGTGAAGGGAGAGGCATGGAAAAGTCAAGTAGGAGAAGGATTGGCGTTCAAATTTATTTCTTTCCCATCACTTTTTCAATCTCATACCCAAAAATTCTTCCCCTGCTCTCCCACCAACTGAGAGGATCACATTACCAATCCTCCTGGCTTTGAGATCACTTTCGTGGGTACAGATTTTTTGTCCCGACAGGGAGTTCCGGAAGTCTGTGGTGTGGGGGAATGAGTACCAGAGTGCCAGGAAGGGAGAAAACTTGGATAGGAATTGTGAATTTAAGAGAATGGGGGTGCGTATGTAAATGGCGCAACAAATGCTAAAAGTTCTAAGGGGCAAAAACACCAGGGTTATGTAGGATTTGATGCTGAGCATCTCATAAAATCGATATGTGCTTTGCTTTCTTTTTATTCCCCCAAATTTAATCTCAGCAAAATCACTCTCGCTCTGCAATTCCAGCACAGTCAATCGGAGAAAATTGTTGCGAATTTTCTTTCCCCAAGTACGATAATTTCCACCAATGCAGCATTTTGTAACATGTTTGGTGGATTTGTGATTGTGTTCATGAGAGTATGCAATTGTATATAAATTGTGCAATTAAGCTATGATTATTCCATTACTTGTGAGTGTGTTTGGTGAATTTTGCGATTCGCTCTAACATTATTTCATGGTATCTGCTACTGACAGTGGCAATCGTTTAATAATTGATATTCGACATTGTAACCATGTCCAACATGGTCAGTTTGTGTATGCTAGAGAGAAATGGCATAAACTACAAATACACATTTATTACTGCAACCCCAACTAGGTCACATACAACAGCCCCCCCCCCCGCCCTCCGAGCTACCCTTTTCTGCCAAATCGCTGATTAAATGGAGGTGGAGTTAATGATGCTGTTGTGGACCAAAGAAAGAGTAACAGCTCAGCGAAAGCGTTATTTAGCATTTGTTCAAAAATAACATTTGATTTTCAGCTAACTTCACTTTCTGACCTTCGATAAAAATCGGAAATATTCGTGCGAAAGTGTTCACTTGTCAAAGTTCAAAGTTAAAAGAATGTTTCAGGGAAGTGTTTTAGAAAATAAGTGCTGCACATGATAAATTAATTTGCTTGACAAAAGCGTAAGTCATTCTACTTATATAATAGATATAATAGATATAATATATATAATAGATATAGATATAATATAGCTTATATAATAAAACTTTGCCACTCTTATCGCAAAATGAACTTAAAGAACTTCACTTTTTCAAAAAAAAGATAAATATCTTAGTCAAAAAATTATGAATTATGCTTTCTTTATTATTATGCTTTATTATGCTTTCTCGTTTCTTGATTTTTTCAATTGATGCTTTGTAAAAATTTGTTCTTTTTTTTTTTTTATGTGTAAATGCTATTATGTATAGTCCTAGATGTATCATATGTGTACTATGGGCATGAAACAATAAATATTATTATTATTATTATTATTATTATTACTTTATGTATTTTTACTGCTTGAATTCAAGAAAAGAGCAGTAGGGGAGATTGGGGCAGAAGTAAACACGGAATAGCACGAAACACTTAACCTTTCTTCGATCCGTATAGTATCCATCAATTGATAAAGGTCTTGTCCTCTGAAGTACAATATTTATCTAATTAAAGAAATTACTGTTTACAATTACCCGTGCTTACTGCTGCCCCAGTTTCCCCTACTTATAATCAGCGTTTTTTTTGCAATTTGTTACTATAGAATTTGTTCTATAGGGCAAAGATATCATTGTGAAAAAACCGACATTGATAAATAGGAGGATTTGAAGATACTCTAGGAGAACATCAACTCTTTCCAGAGCTTTCGGCTTGGTCTTCAAGCCTTTATCAGTGGCTTTAAATACGTTTTTCTTTTCTTAGGTTTTCTAAAAGAAACAGCCTTAACGATTTCTTTCATTTTGGAAAGTTTTGGATATAACCAAGGTAAACATTTTCTCCAGATATAATTATAACTGGAAAATTAGCCATTTTGAATTTGAGTATCAAGGTTTAACCACGCTAGAGGGCCTACTGTTCAACCGATCCGTTTAAATTTGGATATTTTGGAAAGGTCTTGAAATTTACAACTCTGATGCATCGGTTTCAATCAATAGAATGGATAAAGCATCCGTAAATAATTTAATTAGTTTGAACATTTTTTTTATTGGTTGTGTTGTGATTCTCACCTGAGGAGGAATAGAAGTATTGAGTATAAAGTCTTATTCCAGCCTTGTTGCCGTCAGGTCCTAGTGAAGTACGGTAAGACCACACAAAAAAGTTGTTTCTAGATGTGCTGATAACTAATTTAGTTTATTACACTGATTGTGACAGAAGGTCTTCAAATAAATAAGTGTGGAAATTAGTGTTGGAAAAACTCCGCGCGAAATGAGATTTGATAATACACATATTCCCTATATTGAGTGTTAATTCAAAGGTTATTTTTTTAAATGAGTGTTGTAACAAACCGCACTAAGGCTTGTGTAAACTCCCATCATTCTTGAGCGTATGGGTGTAGGTACAAGCCTTGTATTTCTATGATGAGACTAATGCCAACGCTCAAAATAAGTGTTCATCGAGTGTTCCATATACACTCGTGAGTGTTGAACACTCGGCTGCCGTATAGATACAAAATCGACGTACTCGAACTCTCGATATCGAAGTCAATTGCACTTAATAATGTTAATGGCATTACCGCCGTACACGCTTTTTCACAATAAATATTTTTCATTTGTAATTATTATCTAATTTCTTACCAAATTTTGTCGATTTTTATCGAATTGAAGACACATTTTTCCAAGAACTTTAGCCGTCCGACTATTGCTGAGTGAAATATCCCACATGTTAAAAACTTTTTTATTGGGATGCAATATCACAAACAAATCTTTCAATTTTTTCACTATTCAGGTCTTTTTGACACAAAATATTTATCACAAAGTACTCCAGAGACTTAAGCAAGCCCTCTGAACCACAAAACTCGTTTTTCCAAAATATAGTTTGTGTAATTTTCATGCAAAAGACTCTTAATTTTCAACTTAATTCTGTCGGCACTGTCTTTTTCCGAATCACGACACAACTCTCTACCGGAGGAGCTTTTCCTTCCAATTTCCACTATTATAACTAACTATCACCACTTTGCAAAATAATTGCACTGTGAATTAATATTTAGTCTGCTATTTGACAATTCCAACAACACTGGAAACCGCTGGAAAGTTCTCACACTCGATGAGGCTTGATTTTCTCATGAGTGTCGGAGCAAGCCTCAAGCGTAATACCAAGCCTCATATGAGGGTTGGTTGATTCGAGTGTAGGATTTTAGTTGTGACAACACTCATTTCGTGTCCTGGTAACACTCAACCTTCTCTCAGTGTACATGTAACTTAACTCATTAAGTCAATGTACTAGAAATTCTTGAGATAGAATGTTCATATTTTGGAATAAGTTTCATACAGCAAATTTTGAGCAAAAATTTTGAATAACCTTCCAGGAAGTAAAAAAAAACAAAATGTATTTTCATCACTGTCGGAATATTTTTTCCAAGTAATTGAGGAACTAAAGTTACTAAAAATCTATTCCTGACAGCAATTCGGATAACAATTGCCTAGAAATAAATCTTCTAAAATCACTTAAATTGCGTATGATGTGTAATACCATGGTAAGGAATGGGTTTCATAAAAGAACCGACACCAATTAAACAACGCGGCTTAGGTCAGGAACAATGCACGAAGAACTGATTATGTAATTGAATACAGGAAGGGCAACTGACAAGATTTAAAAAACATACAATTGGGTAGGTGCTGCCACTTAAGATTTTGTACATACTTTTTCGATATAGATGCTAAACGGTAAGAGACATCAATTTCCGGTTTTCGATGATCCCATCCTCCAATTAGCTTATATTGTTTAGGGGATCCTGTCTTACTTTTTCCGTCCACGTCTCCTCATCCTTTTCAAAAACCATGTTTTTTCTGGTTTTTTTTTTCTCGAAAACGGCTCTAATGATTTCTTTTATTTTCGAATATGTTTTGGTGGTAGTCAATGCGAACATTTCGTCCCAAGACCCCAATGACTGAAAAAATTTTCGACATCGAAATTTCGAAGGCCAAAGTTAAATAAATTTGGAGGGCCTATTGATTAAGTTTGAAAACCAAATTGCGCCAATTCATCATCACTGATTCTATCTCGTGAGTTCGAGCACTCTGTAAAGCTGGGATGATTTTATACCTTTTATCACTTAGCGTTTTAACGAAAAGTGCTTTTATTTACAGTAGACTCTCGCTAATTCGGCTCCTTTTGTTGACATTTTTGAAGTACGATTGTAAATTATCGAATGAAGCAAATATGATCAAAAAAATTTGTCATGCTTCGTCTCAGTTGTGATGTGATTTTGCATTATTAAGGGGTTTTAATAAAATTTACAATTAATATGAGCATGTAAATTTAATATGAGTACGTAGGTAAACAAGAAATCGTTGCATTTCAAAAAATTTTGTGCCCGAATTTCTCTCTAATTCGTGTGACATTTCGGTCCCAAATGCCAGAATTTGAGAGAGTATACTGTATTAAGAGATAATGAAGTAAGAATGGTTTTCTTTTTAACAAAAATCAACAAATGACAATATGATCAATCAATTGTTCATTATGAAATAAAAGAAAAACAATAATTAAAAGTTTAACTTGGGGTTTTCGTTTAAGATCAATATACAAAGTTGATCAAAAAGTTTCTACTGTGTGCAATATCAGATCCAATAAACAAGTGATTGGATCAATTAATTTCTGACCAACTTCTCCTTTGATAATTTTATCCTTTGTTTTACAAGCTTTTAGCTCACACTTGTGCTCAACAACATACCTGTTGATCATGAAATGCATTGATGTACATTTGCACATTGAACTATTCGTCCCTTGCGAAGGAGCTTTTACTATTGCATTTTGAATGGATTTTTGAGCCTCAGGGGTGACTTTTATAAACTTTTCCAACACACTTTGTGTGACAACGTGAAAATAAAACATGGAATACTCATTCTGGTATTTCCCTGGAGAACCACGAACTGCTTCTACCATCCCTGAAAATGTCTCTCTCCCTCAAACTGATGCACTTGAAGGAGCTTTAAATGGGAGTCATGATACTTTTTCCAGAGACCAATTATGAGGTTGAAACTCCTTCGTGTGCACGCTAAATTGTTGATAGTTTGCAAAATTAAATGTGAAGAGATAGTTTACGGTCGTTTGCCTATAAAATAGTCCGAGCTAGATATGGCTTCCAGGCACCTTTTCACAAAAACTTCCTGGCATCCTCCCACCCTTGAGAAGCTGCATCGGGAATGGAAGTTTGCAAAAGGTGGAGGAGGATGTTGTATGCGATAGAACTTTATTATATCATGATTATGTACATGGACATGAAAGTCGAACTCATCATAAAGTGTGGTGACAGTAGTTGATACCCCGGCAAACGGTGTAAGTGACTGAAGTCGAGTGGAAAACCACTGAAAAGCCATTCACTGGAGGGTTTTTAGGGGTGAAAAGTTGAGCTTCTAAAACTTTTATGTCTCTATACGATGAGCAAAAAAGGTATATAAATGCTGTACAGTGTCAACTTTTCTACAATATTACAGCATTATATTATGAACAACAATTCTATGTTAAAGCAAAAGGACCAAAAAGTCTAGCCTCTGCCTCTCCGATGACATGGTCATTAAAAACTTTTCATCCATCCATGCCCATAGTAAATGGTGTTAAATTGTTATTGGAGCAAAATGAACGATTTAGTTACTCTAAACATTCTCTCTACCACCAACCATCGTTTAGAGAGACATTTTGGGTTAATTCTAGAAGGTATACATACCATGTAGTAACTGCGAGGAAATTATTTGTCCATTTGTTGCGAGACATGTAGTTTAAAGTTTGTGCTTTAGGGTCATGCGGGTCTATTTCGAACAGTACAATTGTCTAATAAAGTTTAGATGGTTTAGTACTTCCTATACAGAAAGCAACATCTGAAGAGAAAATACCCAATAAACATTTTCTTACCAAATAACTAATATTATTGAATACAGGTAACTTTTACAACGTAAATCTTACGTTACTTTTACCCTGTTTTGTTGTAAATTTATCGTAAGATTTCCTTCAAAGATTTATACAATAATTCTGTGAAATACAATTCGTTCTAATTCACATGATAACAATTCTTACGTTTTTATTACGGAAATAAAAAAATCCTGTTCCTACTTCTTCATGGCTCGTTTTTCTGACCACGCTTTCTTCAGGAATTAATGTCCACAGAAATAAATATCGTAGATTGCAATATTAAGAAGATTCTTCAAGATTCCGCTTAGAGAAAAATAGACCACGCCCCCTACAAAACATATATGACTTTAAAGCAATATTTTCCCATAGTTTTACTATGGTCAGCATTTTAAATTCTTTTTTTTATATTGGCACACAATAAATGGGAGTTTCAATTAGAACAACAATAGGGGCGTGGCTTAAATTTAATTCTCCAAAAATTAGGGCTCTTTTTTTTTTTAAAAAGAATACTGTGCCACAGTGAGGATCCGGGGCGATATCTGTGGTTATCCGTAGAGATTTCAGATGTGACTTTGAGTCTTGCCCGGTACGACCAACTGAATATCAGGAAAAAGACATTTTCACTGTAATATAACTGAATAAAATGCAACATCTCTTGCTTAAAAAACTCTGGGAGTTTTGCTGATCTATGGTCAGCAGATTTTTCCAAAACGAGAATTTGTAATGATTACATTGTAATACAAAATAAAATTTCTAGATCTCTTCTAGTATATTATTGTTTATATTGGTTGTGTAGGGCAATATTTTAAAACTTATAAAAGCAAACTAGAAGTTAGGATAATAATAAAGATGATAATTTTTGGAGATGTTGGAATGCGTTCGGTAAGTTCTACTTCCAAGACTACTACTAGCTCTATTTCTACTTCTACTACCTGGACTAAGAATTTAAACCCTGATCTTGATACGTATTTTGAATTTTCCGGTTTCATTGAGAGACATTTTGGGTTATTTACGAAAAAATAGCTTAAAAACCATAACTTAAAATCGAAAAAAACTTTCAATTATATGGTAACTTTATTATTGAAGGAGTTCATGATTTCATGATTGTAGGCAATTAAGCGTGGTACCAAAGTGGATGTGGCATTATTAAATATTCCCATTGATTGCCTCATATGTTTCAAAAAATTATTGTAAATACTAAGCAATGGGAAACGTTAAAGAACTTTGCTTTATAGCCATAAGTTCTCGTAAGGGGCGTGACCAATATTCTCATGGGAGTGGCCAGAAAAGTTTCTCTTCAGATTGTTTGTAAAACAAGTTCAGGATGTTTATCCATAAGACAACAGTTTGGTGATGACAGATCTTCATAGAGCTTAATACTCACTACTAAAAAGCAATTTTTTATGGCGATATAGAAGTAAAATTCTTATAATCTGTTTATAGTATTCCTGGTACCGTCATTGATACTACTAAAAGTAAATTATCATACTCTTAAGGGATTAAGTGCTTTTACAGAAATTTTAATACAAAATTCTCATTATAGATCTTTTATAGGTGCAATAAAAGACTTATCTAATGCACTAGACACACTTACGACTTAAGTCGAGAGACGGTTTAACGTAATTATAATCATAATATTGCTTTAACTACGTTTCTATCGGTTTACCACTAATGAAACCGTCTCTCGGCTTAAGTTGTAAGTGTGTCTAGGGTATAAGCTTTGGTTCTATAAGGAACCTATTTTGCTTCTTGGGTACCCTTGCATGTTGTTCTACTCCTGAATTTACCACCAAAATTTATTATATTGTAGTTTCTTCTAAATTTTCACTGAACTTCCGGGATGAACTAAGGAAATTCGAGGTATCTAAAAAGTTTCGCGACAGCCTGAAACAACCTCACTCTCCCCTATTTGAATTGTGTTTAGCACTCTCATTGAAAATGTGTGTATGTGTGCCTCTCTATCTCACCAAATAAATTTTCAGTTGAAAATTATTGCGCCGAAACAGGTGATGATAATAAATTTCCCACCCAAACACCACTAACCAGATATTCTACTATCTTTCCACTGCCATTCACATTCCACCTCCAAAAGAGATCCCCGTCCCCATTCCTCACCAAAATGCTACCCCAAATGCGACATCACTTGAGCCTCCCGTTGGCACACAAATTAAATGTATTAGCATTTGAGAGTTATTCGGTTGCAGTGCCAGAAGGTTATCTCAATGTACCACAGAATTTCTCCACTCAACATACTACTCAAGTATATCTTAATACACACTTTCCCTAAACTGTGAAAGTTTTGGAGCGGTAATGATGCGATTTTCACCCATTCAAAAATCATTCTCTAAGTTCCCAAGCTAAATCCTGTACTCTTGGGGAGTGCCGTCGTCATATCTCATACCATTTGCCCACTAAAGTTCTTATTCAACTGCAGAAATTGGGGCTAATTTTAACGGGAAATTGCCAAATAGGTCACCCTTGCAAATCTAGGGCTTTTCCTTTCCTAACTTAAAGTAACTGACCTTTCAGCACTCAATTTCGTGAGAATTCTAATCCTATAAGTACTCCTTGAACTTTCTATTGGAAGGATTGAAGCTCTTGAATGCTCTCAAAACGAAAATAGCGTTTGAATAGATTTCCTTTTCCAAATCCTTTTGGGGAACTGGGGCACCTTTGAACTGGGGCAGCTTTGAAATTGAGTTTTTTTTAATTTTTATGTGAAATTGAACCTTATCATGATGTAATTTAGCTCCACACATCAGTTGTGAAGCTAAATTACATCAACACTAGGGAAAATCGGAAGTCGTCGGGAGAGATAATCACTCAGGGAAACACATGAACTATCTTCAGAGCTTTTGGCTCGGTCTCCAAGCCGTCATCGGTCAAGTCTTGCAATCTTTCTCTGAGACTCGTTCAGGGTTTTGCTCAGGATTACACCAGGGACATCAGTGCTAACAAAGACAAATTCCCAGAAAGACCCAAGACGAAGAAGAAGATCCGAAAATTGTGCCAAGTAATACAAAAATTGTAAAAGACAGTGTAAGAATAGTGCCCCGTTCCCTCTTACACTGAGAAAAAAAGAGGGTGCGATTAACATTTTTTCCTCATAACTTTAACACTTTTTAGGAGCAAAAATATATCAACATTTTTTAATGTTAATTTTACGCATTTTAAGGATAATATTAGCAATGAAAAGGGTGACTTTAACCCCTAATACACCTAAAAAGGGTAATATTTACACCGATTTAGGATCAATACTGCAGGGTAAAATTAACTTGTCCGGAATGTTATTTTAACTTTTTCGGATTTCTCTCACTCAGTGTATGCCCTGGTGCAATCCTGATCAAAACCCTGAACGAGTCTCAGACAAAGATTGCATGACTTGACCACTGATGAAGGCTTGGAGGCCGAGCCGAAAGCTCTGAAGATAGTTGATGTGTTTCCCTGAGTGATTATCTCTCCCGACGATTTCCGGTTTTCTCTATTGTTGATTGCAATTAACGTCGGCTTATTCCCACAACTAAATTGCATCATGACAAAGTCCATTCCCAATTCGAAAGTGTCCCACTTCCCCGTACTACCAAATTTTACAGGCTAAATATTCTGAAGAATCAACCTGCATTTCTCTGGGCCCTTAGGCTGACATCTCAAGCTTTATCACAGCAATTTTTGCATTTAAAATCCAAATAGGGTGAAAGGAACACCGATTGACACTTTAAGAAGTCGTGTCAGGTTTGATATCCTACTCTGTACCATTTGGAATGCGAAATTTAAACACCTATCCTTATCAGAAAACATAGATTAAGGAAAACAACGTCATATTATTTACATTTTATTAGATACTTTAAATAAATTTCAAGATTTTGACAAAAGTGTCAATAGGGGTTCCCTGACGAAGAGGTCTTCATTCGACCCTATCTAAAATATCTTCAGATACACTCAGTCCCGGGATTATGCTCTTCGGGATTATGCACCTGACGGAATTATGCATATCCAATTACAGTAGAGTCTCGCTATAAGCCATCGCTCTATAGTCCATAATTTATCGACTGTTGATTTCAAATCACTGAGGTTATGTTTTTTAGTATGCGACATGCAATGTTGTCATAATTATTTTAATATTTTTGGCAAACTTTATTGAGTAGTTGTGATAATTGTGATCCATAATGAAGAGAGCAAGGACAAGTACCACAATCGCAAAGAAAATGGAAGCCGTCGAGCAATTTCAATAATAAAAGTCGTTTATAATTTTAAAAAATGACATGGACTATAGTGCGACCCAAGTGTCAAATCTGGAACCAAATATGGACTATAACGAGACTCTACTGTATGTATATTTTCCTACCATTTGGAGATAATTTATGAAATAATTTTTTGAATACACCTGAATGTATACTATTTTGTGACGCGAGAAATTTGAAGACACTAAGCTTATTTTTCAGAATAAAACTTTAATTTTTTTCTTAAGGTAAAATTTTTAAATATTCTGACAATTTATTGAAGAATTCTTGCTAAAGTTTTTTGTTGATGAATTTCTTTTAAACAGTTGAATCTTTTTGCTCTGACTACTTTTATTTTGCGCGAAATTCGTTCTACGACAAGATTAATTTAAAAGAAATCGCCTCCAGGTATGCAAATTTTCTCGATGCATTAAGCTATTTCGCGCGAAAATGTGCATAATCCCGGGATTGGGTGTATTGCGTATTAGCAGCATGTGCCTTTAAGAAAACCCCAAAAACAGAATTCACTAATGAACAAAGTATTTATGATTACTCGAGTCCATTGAGCAAATGCTCATAACTCTTTTGGACAGAAGAGCCAGTACACACAATTAAATCTCATCGAGAAGGGTAATCTGATTAAAGAGCAAAGAGATTACGGCGCAAGTGATTCACTTTAAGGGCTCTTGTGCAAAAGGTCTCGAGACTGGAGTCGTCCGGAGGGATTTCTAGGCTCACAAAAACCACACAGATGCTTCCACTTGGGCACCATGAATTAATTTCAAATTTATCACAATTAATCCTGGGCTTTTTTGAACTTAACTCTGGGTGAGGGACAGACTTTGGTGCGTGGAAAAATGGTCCCGAGGAGAAAGGAGTAAATCATTAATCTCCCCAAATGGCCAATTGAGTGTATGTGGTTGCTGTTCATGGGGTGACTATACCATTCCTTGTCCTTTCCAATCTCCTTGGGCGAAGGGATTTCTCCAAGAAGGCAGCTTTCTCCAGAATTGATTTACAATTCTCTCTGTGTCTTTGATATCTTTAGAATAATCCTATGGGACAGTACATTTTGGACAAGAAAATTATGTACTTCAAAAAATAAATGGATTGAAGGGTAGGATTTAGGGTGAAGGCAACTCTTACAATCACTATCTCTTTTATTGGAAATGTTAAGGACATTGAAAGTTCTAACTATCTAAGTGCTAATGTGAAGAAGGATTTCCACTATTTTCCTCTGGAGGTTGGTCACCAACGCTAAGACGGCGATGGACGCATCAGAGGAAACAGCAATCACTATTTCTGTAAATCATTGCGCTCGTGGCGCTTTTAAAGCATTTGTCGATGAAGAAAATATCTAACTATCTATCTGTTTAATTTTGGGTCGAGCATAAATCTAGCTATCTACTAAAAAAATAGACAACGCCCCCAAATAATTCCGAATATACAGCGGCAACAAGATAAATAGCACAGTTTCGGACACTGTAATGTATGCCTTATTTTTCGAAAAATTATGCTTTTAAATGATGAAACTAATAATAATAAATGAACTAATGTATATAATTACATTTTGAATATGAAGAAAAAACCTGAAAGTTCTATCAAGAAATTTAGTCCGGTAAAAAACATTCTTGAAATGGCACATATTAAGGAGAAAATATAAATAGCACACTCTATAATAAGTGATAGTTTTCGGCTTCTATTGCAATTAACAACTTATGAATTCTATTTAAAAATTAAATTTGCATTAATTAGTATTTAGTTAAGTAGCTTTTGGAAAAAATAAGAGCTTGACAAAAAGGATCATTAAGGAAAACAGGATTTGGCACTATTCTAATGTGATTGTATTTTATACAATGTGAGTACACTGTGAGAGAAATGCGAAAAGGTTAAAATAACATTCCGGAAATGTTAATTTTACCCTGCAGTATTGATCCGAAATCGATGTAAATATTACCCTTTTTAGGTGTATTGGGGGTTAAAGTTACACTTTTTTCATGTTGATTTTACCCTCAAAATGTGTAAAATTAACATTAAAAAATGTTGATATATTTTTACACCTAAAAAGTGTTAAAGTTATGAGAAAAAAAGTTAATCGCACCCTCTTTTTTTCTCAGTGTATATGCTCAAAACTATTCCAAATTAGTCACATTCTAGATATTTATCTTCTGGTCAATATTTTCCTTTAAATTCAACAGGATTGAGATCCTTAGACCGTCCTGGCCATTTCAGAAGGTCAATTTTGTTCTGATTGAACCACTTTTTAAAACTCTTAGCAGTCTATTTGGAATTATTAGCTGTGTTAAAACTTGAAAACCAAAAGCAAATTCTTTTCAATCTTGAAGTACATGTTTTGTCCGAAGATATCCTTGTAAACAAATTGATTTATATTGCCTGATATTCCATATACAGGCTATACGCTACTTCGCAAAAAGTAACCCCATTACTATAAAATTACCACCGCTAAGTTTTACGTTCTTACTTATGTATCAAGGACAAAATTCTTGACTTTTGAGACATCCAATATTTTATTGTGTCATATCCAATGATGTTAAACAGGAATACATCGGTTCTAAGAATATTATTCCAGAATTATAGGTGTTTCTGCATATGCTCTTTAACAAAAATCAATCAACAGGTACGGTTTCATTTGAGTTAGTAGTCTGTAGGTCTGGCAACGCTTCTAAACGGGGTATTTTTACATTATTGACTTTTATTAATGCTCACATGGGTTATTTCTTCAAATTTTGTTCAATTTGTTCCTTTATTTTCGGTACAGCTGCTAAAGAATTCAATTTTATTATACGAACAATGGCAGAGCCTTTCTAGAAATGACCATTCTTCTCAAAATTTTCGAGTTTTTTTTCGTGATTTTTAAGTTTGATCATAAAAAACTATTGAATTATAGTAAGGTGGGGTAACTGGATCGTTATCCGAATTTTCATTTCATTTAATTTATTTTAGTTTTTTTTTGCCTTTTTAGACATTTATAATTTTTTTTTCCTGTACTCGGGATCCTCCCTAATGCGAGATAATTACATCTGATGCTCAGATCTTCACGATATACTTATTATGCATATAAATATTTGATGTTCTATATGACTTTTGTCCAATGAAAAGCATCTCGACTGAAGCATATGTCTTAAACGGAAATTCAACAATTTTTACACAACTTTTGTTTAAAAATTCAACAACTTTGGTTGAAATACACAAGGCTTCACACTATAATAGTGTGAAAAATTATGATCAAACTATAATAGTGTTAATTTTTGATCATGTGACAAAAAATACCTTAAAGTTGTGTATTTTTTCACACTATAATAATGTGAAAAACTATAATCATACTATAATTGTGGAAATTTTTAGAATTTTTGAACAGTTTTAAATTACAAAACATTGTTGAAAATTTTTTATGACTATAATTGTGAGAAATTTTACACAGATCGTAATTAAATAATTAATTTATCCGATTTCACACTATTACAGTGTAAAAATTTTAAAGCTTTTCAAATTAAAGAACGTTGTTGAAAATTTTTCAACTATAATAGTGGTAATTTTCAATCACGTGACAATAAATTACCAAATTATTGTGCATTTTTAAACATTTTTAAATTAAATAAAATGGTCGATTTTGCACTATAATAGTAGTAAGATTTTACATATTTTTTTACTGTGTATATTACGGAAATAAAAATAAAAATATTATTTTAAGTGGATTAATCATAAACGATCCAGATAGCGAAACGCCCGGATTAGCACACTTGACTATAATTTTTCTCTTCTTTGAATTACACAATTTATAAAAAGAAATCTTAGTTATCCTAAACTTCTTTACGTAAAGTCTGTACATCTGCACCAAAGGCTTTATTTACATGATTTTTCCGTTTTAATAACTTTATTTTACGAAAATTTGTGACATTAATGTCTACAAATGATCAAAAATACAGGAATTTATTGAATTTTAAAATAAAGCAAAATTTCAGGTAATATTCTCAGAGAAAATAAAAGTGTGTTATTTAAATTGGCCGCACGAATTATACCTAAACTCATTAAATGACAAAAACACATGGTTTTAACAGATAGATATATTAAATAATTATCATTTTTATTTATAATGGGCATTATATTTTCTAAAAAATAAAGAATAATTAGGTATAAATATTGATATTGTATCATAAAACATCAAAATAGGAAAATCGCTGAAGGTGTGCTATTTATCTCGTCGCCACTGTACTATTGCATAATATTTTTCACTGTTATTATTTTTTTCTATTTCTTTGATTTACCTTATTCGGCAGGAATTATATATTACGAAATTTATACATTGTGCCATAGGAATCTTAAATCAACATGATAAAAAAAATAAGAATCTCAATCTTTATCAACTTAAAATTCCCTTCACAACTGAATTTTATGATTACATTGCTAAACATTTAGTCAAATGTGAAGTCCGCCACCCTCCTAAAATATTTAAAACTACAATGCAAAAAAATGTAATAAAACTATGTTGAATGCAAAAAACTATAAATTCACAAAACAATAAAATACAATTTCCCCGTAAATTTCAAAGGGAGATGAACAACCATAATTTATCATGCACTTGTCACTTTACAGTGTAATATTTTTCTCTTAAACATCCCTCTAACCCAGGAGAGATATGAGACCAAAAGAACTTGAGGTATTATTAGATGATATTATCCACAATTTTCCGCAATGCAACAATTTTCCTCGCCACACAGTTAAAATTTTTGCAAGGTAGAAAAAAAAACGGCAGGAAAACCATCCTTAAAACGCGAAAAGGTGCTGTTATTTTTATTTTGAATGAAAACTCTGCGTAGCATATTTTCACGGGCCGCAAAGTGAATGGGGGCATAAACTCTGTTTTTCATACCTTACGAGATTTTATGACACGAGGAAAAATTTAATTGAAAATAAAATGTTATTTGCGCAAAGAAAGGGTTGAATGGAGTTGGAAAAAAATTGACGATATGGGGCTAATAAACTCACATTCTGTGGCATAAACTTTCGTCCCAATTGAGGTTTTTTTCCAAAGGGGATTTGGTGGTAGGTTTATGAAAATTGTGCATTTTCCAGCAAAAATGAGCATATGTGCCTCTAACAAACCATACTTGAAGCTCTTTTTTTTTGGCAAAGCTAAACAGATCATTAAAATGGGAGGTTTTTCCTGATTTAAGAGAAGGGGATGAACACCAAGAGACTTTTAGCACAGGAAATTATCTACTCAATAATTTTCCGCAGAGTGAGGGAGAACGAAAAAGGGAGCTACGAAAGAGGGTTGGTAAATAAAAGAAGAATAAAAAAAACAGCCAACAACAAAACAGTGGGTGGAAGAGTGAACAAATTGCCAAGGAAAAAAAAGTGGTAGAGAGGAAATAAATTTTACCCCAAACTTCCACTCTTCTCTGCATCATATTGTGGCAGAGTAGCTAGCGAGTAGATTGGAATAATCAACAACCAACGACCTGACAATCATTCTGTCCTCCGACCTCACAGACAACATCCCACCTTTGACCGTCTGCTCTTGTGTCTCGGTGGGTGGATGCCGGTGGATTTGGGTGATGGGATGGATTGTGAAAATCGTGGATTTATGTTTGCCACATGGTGTTCCTCCATATACTACAATATAGTCTACATACACCCGCTTCAGGCCAAACGATTTAAGCTCATAGAGCATGACACTGTATTTATCAGTAGCACTTTTAACTATTTTTTCATTGCTTCAACCGCTTCAACTCAAGGAAAGTGTAATAAAAACTATAGGGGAAGGTTTTCAGACTTCGTACATACCCGGGTTTCGAACATTTGATATTTTTCCCATATTTCTTTATATAGGCCACGCCTTTCCTGAAAAATCAGGTCAGAGAAAGATATATGAGAAAAATAAAAAGTGTTCGAAGTCAAAGTGTGTGCGACGTCTGAAAGCTTTCCCCCCTACTGCGTGAATTTTGAATAACAAACATATTTTTACACCTCCTCATGTCTCTTAAAAGGATCATGTTTATCGAAATTTTGATAGTTTCTGTGATGTTTATCCATTTTTCCCTGTCTTTATTAAAGGCTGATACAAACACTATGGGGCTGGTCAAACAGTTTGAGATATCGACTTTCTATCTCCAGCGACCCCCCGGACTTACTTAAAAAAATGTCTTTAAAAATATTTAATTATCGGTTTAGGTTTTCGAACCAATTTAATTAGTAAAACATATTTTAAAATAGTAGAAAACTTTAGAGACAAAAAAGGAATACGGGAATTGCTCATAATTTGGGACAACCTGCGTATAACTAGCAATGCCTTAAGTTCGAGGTGCAATATTTTGAAAATAATTTATCGTAGAGTAAGGGTTCATGATTTTGGACAGTCTGCTTATTAGCATCGATGTTCCAAGTTTGAAGTGCGATATTTTCAATACTAATGGACTTTTTTTGTTATTCTCTTTTCAGAAGGGTTGTTTGGGATTGTGGACAGCTAATCCGCCTCAACAGGATGCACATTGTTCTTCATTTTATGAACCAATCTTACCAAGTCCTCTTCCTGTTCATGTAAAGGAAACTTAGAATGTCACAAGAAGCCCGGAAACTTTCCATATCATTCACGAAAGTGAGTTGAATTTGGTACTCCAAGTACGTGCGGATTAGCGAATTTCTTGACCTTTCCGGGAGCCTTTTAAGGCTTTTCTCGCTACATCTCTTTCATAGAGATGATGCTCCTTTGTTTCTCCAGGCATTTGTCCAACCTAGTCATCACAAAAGAAAAAAACTTCACGAAATTTTGTGAGAAAAACACCTGTCCAAAATAAGGAGTATCACCTCACTGGTAAATGTCTTAAAAAATTTCCCATTTTTCACACGAAAAACCTAATATACAAGGCAAATCTCACTTCAGATCAAATGTACAAATCACCATTAAAGTAAATCAACACAATATTTAATGAATATTTAATAATATCACTGAAAAACAGCGAGGAAAGATTGTTAGTACTTCACCACAGCTAAATAAGACTGAAGTAAATACGAAGTTCTGTCTTATTTCTCGTAAGCAATCGCTCACCCTGAATTTTCAACAAAGCAATTTTAACTCAAATCATATTCAAAATTTAACGTATTTAGTGTTACAATCTCTTAAAAAGAACAAATATTTAGATAAAATTCATTATTCATCAAATATTGGAATAAAAATCCATAATTTTAATCAATTTGTTTTTAGTGTCCAATTTTATCCTCAAAGTGTCCAAAATAAGAAACTGGTCAAAATTATTAGCCTTTCCCCTATGTGTTTTTCTAAAATTAATTTCATTGCATATAAAAATGAAAAAGAAAATTCTGACATGAATTTGATTGTAATTTTGGACATTTTTCTTGTAATTTTGGACAGTTATTCCGTCGCAATAAGAGTCCCATTCTTATCCATTTCAGGAACCTAACATACCAAGTCATCTACCTGTTTTTGAAAAGGAACCCAGGATGTCCCAAGGAACCCAGAAATCCATATACTTTATTATAAAAAAAAAGAGTTGACTTGTACATTTCAAATACACACAGATTCCCCTATTCCCTTGCATTTTCGCTACTTTTTAAAACTTTTTCCTCAGCATCTCTGTCATTAGAGGTGATGCCTTATTGTTTCTTTTTATATTAAATACTTTTATAGGAAAAATTAAAAAAGTGCATAAAATATTGAGAAACAAAACAACTGTCCGAAATAAGAAACATAACTTCAGTGGTGAACCTCTTAAAAAATTGTCTGTCTTTTACACGATAGGGAAGAGTACCCTGGATTGGAATGTTAAGAGACGTGCTCCGTATTTAGTTGAAAATATAATCCTCAAAACATTATTTGGTATTTTTTTATGTATGCTAATCGATACATTAGTGATCCCTTTACTATATCTGTGCTTTTGAATTTTTAATTTTTGCAATAAATTAATAAAAATATCTGTAATTGTAAACTTGCGCTCTGTACCCCAGATCGTCAGGAATTTAATCAGGTGTCTCAGGGAAAATTGGTTTTATAAATTAAATCTGATTTAATGCACTGTATTCTTGTGAGAGTTAAATGGTAAAAAGTAGCTAAAAATTTTAGAAAAAAATCATTTAATTTGGAGCAACAATGTAGTATTAACCTGACGATCCGAGGAACACTGCCGATCGCTGGTGCTCTTCCCTTATAACATTTTTGGACAATACTGAATTATATTAAGTATTAAATAAGTGTTTGGATTCAGTTTGAATATATTTCATAATAAACTTGTAAAACTACCTCTCCCTTCTCTAGCGCTTTTGGCTCATCTTGGCTTCAAACTTATAATTTTAAAGTACATAAGCATAAATCCTTATACCAATCCTACAATAAACAATCTACCATGTTGAGGGATATATTATCTTGCATTCAATATTACATTATTCCAGTTCATATGGCTCATATCGACCATTTGCAAACCGATTACATTTTCCAAACATTTACTTTTTCCCTCAGTGTATTCAAATTCAAATAATGTAGCATCATCACCAATTTGACGGCTTGCAGTGTGGATGATTACGAGTAAAATTTTATACAGTCTCGTATCCAGAAAGGTTTAAGTAAGGTTCTTTAGAATCACAGCTTTTGAGCTTTGAGATGAAAATCAGTCTCTCCTGATTGATCTTATACAGGCGTCCGAGATAGGGTTTGCCTTACTTTCTCTAAATTCTTAACTGACAAGATTTAAATTTTGTTTGATCAAATGTGTCACTTACAAGAAATTTATTCAAATTAAATTAAATAAGTATAAATCAATTAGTAATGTAGTAACAGAAATAACTTTCATATATTGAATTTTATTGACTAATATTTCCGAGCAAGGAAACTGTTATAATCCCCTAGTGTGTCTCAGATAAAAATCAGAGAAAAATCTAGCAGGTTTCTAATATGTTTGGATATTTTGTGATGTTGGTAGAAAGAATATGTGGTAACCTATTCTTTGTAGGAAATCCATCTCAAAGAAAATATCACCTAAATAAAAAAATAAAAATGAAATTGTTGAGTTATTGCTATTGATTTCTGTTATAATCTCCTCGAGTGTGTCTCAACTAAAATAGAAATGCTAGAAGATTTAGGTTTAATTTCCATATTTTTTTAAAGTTGAAGAAAAGAAGAGGGGTATTTGTTCTTTGTACGAAACTCATTGAACAAAAAACACCCCATAAGTATAAAAATAAAAATAAAATTATTGAGGAATTGCCTAGTGCTGTTATAATCTCCCCCAGTGTGTCTCAGCTAAAATACAGAGGCTAAAAAAAATCTTTTTATTTAGATATTTTTCGAATATGTAAAAAAAGAGGTGGGGTATGTGTTCCTTACCTAATTAATTGCCTGATTTAATGGTCCTCTCAGGTTGAGGTTTATACTGCACCGATTCCTTAAGTTCTTCATACACCTAAAATTCGTTGGAAAGTTGGAAATTCAAACCCTACGAATTGCACTGAAATGAATAAATATAATGGGAGGGGGGTAATGTAATACATAGCTTCATCCTCTCAATTCCGATGTTCACCTTCAAGCAGGCTATATGCTTGGTGAGCCCTGGTACCCTCAGGCGGGTGGTCGAAGATTGTATAACCAACTCCAGTGGGAAGTCACGAACCTTTGCCTAGCAAACAAGGGATCTGATCCTTCTAGAGAGGGTTGGGTGAAGGGCTAACCTTGGATAGGAAATTGGTTTGAAAGAGCCTTGAATAGGATAGACTATACGGATACGACCTATGCTACGTTTCTGGAGCGAGCTGACGTAGAGTCGTCAAGACTGAAGGAGGTTCGTACGAGAAGAATTGTCATTCAATGGGCCGTAGCGCCATCTAAGTCAGTAAGTAAGTTCTGCCTTCCTAAAAGCCATAGCCACTTTTGACTTCCGGACAATTTTCGAATAGGTCTGGCTTGGCTCTGTAGTAGCTTTCTCTTCGAAAGCTTATTACTGAACATAGACATTCTTCGCACGAAACCCATCTTACAGAAAACATCCCCTTAAAACGTTTTACCCCCGGATATTACTTACTTCGAAAAGAAAAACAGATGATATAGCACAGATATTCGAATTCGAAAATGTTTGAAACATAAAGCTTTACAGAGAAGATTTGATTCGCTGAAAAGTAGGCAAAATGAATAGGGATAAAGCTCATGGGGTGATTTTTATTTCGAAATGGAGATTTCGAATCAAAATACCCTCGTTTATATGAATCTCTATGGGTTAATTTACAGATGGGATCCCATAATTATCTACTAGGGGAAGGTTTTCAGGCTTCGCACACAGTCTGTTTAAATTGAAACGTTTAAGAGGACCGTCTCGGATGTATTTAATCCAATTTTACCTTCTTTCCGTGGTTTTTTGTGAAGAATCCCAGACACAATAAGCTTTTTGGAGCTTTTGAAAGTCAATGTTCCTGCAAAATTTATTCATATTGTCGTGCTTTTTTTGCCGTCTCTCCCCATCACTCGTTTTTTTTTTATTCTGTGAAAATTCTTCATGTATATTTTATTGCAATTGTCAGTGATATTTTTCCATAATATTCATTGGTTGTACCCCATTTTCTCCACACTCAAAATCCTGCTGAGAAATGTGTTGACACGAAAAGTGATAAGCTGACAAGACACATTTTGTACTGTGAGATTTTCACCCTGGGGCCCCCTTGAATTTCATCCCCAAAGTGTTTGGGGGGAGTCCCTCTTTTTCCTTTTTTCTTTGCACCCCCGTCGGATGCTGTGATTTCATCACTTGCCCAAATCAAAGAGTTTTGACACTTTCATACACCCACAATGTCTCGTTTGCGGATCCTGAAGCCATTGACACTATATAGCAGAAAGCTCCCGAAAAATTGGCAGGACTGGGAGGAAAGCTCCTCGTCAGTGGGTGGCAAAAAAGACACTCATTCTTGGATGTATCCGCCAAAATAACATGTGTAAGTGCCACTATAGAGAAGTGAGACGTGTCTAAATGTGACACATGTTGCTATTTTCACCTCAAACCTCCTTTCGTACTACGTTATTTGCCTATCATTCCTCTCTTTCACTGTAAAAGCTCGTTTCTCTGTGCTTTTGTGTGATTCTGTATGGTGGAAAGTTTCGCATTTTAAATTGAGATATATCGTGGCTTTTTGCTAACTTCGTCTTGCGTTTGCTAAAGATGGCCCTAACAAAGGAGTGGCTAGAAAGGGAAGAGTGGTTTCTTTTTTCATAAAGAATTCTTTTCACACTAATTTCCTTTGCCCAATTTTTCCGTCTGTATATGATATTTTTTTCAAGAGTGACATTGAGGAGAGAGATGGGGGAAGTTTTTGGTAAAGGGAACGACAACCCTGGAGGAAAATGTCTGAATGTCTGGGGGTGGAAAACTGAAGGATTACGCAGCTAATGGAAGTGCCAATCACTTTTCCATACGATCAGGGTGTGACTTATCATTTTACCATTGAATCCTCAAAGTCTAATTGAATTGTCGCTTTTGTATCATTTTTCATGCCATGTCTCCCATCGCCTGCCTCCAAAAAAGAAAACATCTCTTCAATACAACTCACAAGGATGTAAACTTCTTTCCGTCAGAATTCTACCCGCGTACCAAAAGGAATTATTAGGATCTTAGAAATATTAGAAAGGGGGTCAGGGACGAGATTTAAACCTACCACCCGTTCCCCTCTTTCAACCAGATCCTCCCTCTGGTCTGCACGCAGCACGTCCTTACTCATCCGAGTCTAGTCACTAACTAACTCTCTCTCTCGTCCGTCTCTTAATTAATACTCTCGCTCTATTAGCGATCGTCGCTAAAGTCCAGGGGTGTCAAACCCTAATCGCGTATGCGTGCAAGAGGGAGGAAAGTGGTCATGCCATGATGTTGTCCCATCATAACACACAGGGGTAGGCCATCTCCATGGATGATAAGGTGACATCAAAGGATGTCAAATGGTCAAATGCCCGCCGGGTTTGGCAGTCGGCAAGTCTGGGGCTTACATTCGGCCATCCTGGGGATCGTCGTCCCCGATGATCGATATAAGCCGGAAAGTATGCGTATTCACCAGATAAGAGGTCAAGCTAACCACACATTTCGTCATTAAGAGTCATATACAGAAGCGACCATCTTATCCAGTAGAGTCAGTCATTTTGAATCAGAAAGCCTTAAACCTTCCTTAAGAGTTTTGATGTGGTCAAGCAGCCTATCTACAGCCCAGAAGAGGGTGACGGCCTTACGCGACCAGCAATACAAAACTTGTGTAACAGTGCAGTCAACAGCCTAAATTCAATCCAAAATAGGACAACGGACTTATGCGACTGACAAGCTGTTCAATCTAATCAGAGTTTTGAAAAACGATATTCAGCAATAGAGAGACTGGCGGTTCACCCTTACAATTTAGTGCAAATACAAACATTCCTTAGAGACAATAAAATAGAGTACGATCGTTAACAAGACTTCATTTATTAGAATACTTCACACGAGTGTTTCAAGAAAAGTACGAAATAAGGAAAATACAGGATTCTACTCCTCAGACTCTTCGTCTTCATCATAGTAATCATCATTCGGGAGTTCTCCCCACAACTTCATATGCTCAGCCGCATAGACTCCTTCGAATGGTCTAGCAGAAACCTGAGTTGCTGGGGTATCTTTGATCCTATAACGATCTGCTCCAACCACCTCATCTACTATGTATGGGCCACGGAACCTCTGACCCAACTTGCGCGAAGTACCCGTAGCTGGGGCTTCATACCGCAACAAGACCAGATCACCTTTCTGATACACATGAGGCTTTTTATGTGAAGCATTATACCTCTCAGCTTGAGTCTTCTGCCTTAAATTCATTCGTTGAGTCGCACGCTTTCTCAACTCTGAAATCTCCGAACTATCACCGTCCAAACTTGGAGCTACTACCACAGCATTTAGTAGTTGATTTCCCAATATATTCTTGGGATTGTACCCCAATAGCAATTTCTGAGGACTTTCCCCAGTAGTTCGATTACGCATTGAATTCAGAGCCCACTGTACTTGTGGCAAGTACTCGTCCCAATTCCTCTGATCATCCTCCGAACAATAACACTTCAATGCTTCCCCAACAAACCGGAAATACCTCTCAATTTGGCCGTTGGCTCGAGGAGAACGAACTGACGTTAGGGACTGATGTACATTATGCTCACTGCAAAATTCCTTGAATTGCTTGGACGTAAATGCACTACCACGATCGGAAATCAAGGTATTTGGCATACCAAAATATTGTGCCACTTCTTCTAAGACTTTTATCACCCCTTTCGCATCAGCAGAACGAACCGCACGTAGCACAATGAACCTTGTGAATGAGTCAATCACCCCCACAATGTATTCATTTCTTTTCTTGCTACGAGGAAAGGGTCCACAATGGTCTACGTGGATAGTGTGATATGGTACTGGTGTTTTCGGCACGCAATGAACTTGGTGTCTCGTTTCATCCACACCGCGTTTCCCCATCGCACAAGAAGTACAACTCCTGATGTATCGAGATACAAACTGCCTCATACTTGGAAACCAGTAACTTTCTGCCACGAGCTCCAAAGTTTTATCCGCACTCGGATGGCCCATTTCATCGTGGAATCCATGAACAACAGCGTATCTCGCTCCATGTGGCACAACAAACTTCCATCCTTTTGCTGTTTTGAAGTAGATACGACCATCAGTGATCTTGTAGTTCTGTAAAATGTATTTCTCATCCTTTTCATTCACCAGAGCTCCATCTAGGATTTTCCTCACGCGCAAGAGATGTGAATCTTCACACTGCAATGCCGCCACCCAGTCTGGGTTATTCAAACTCAATGACATTACTTCAACGATGTTCATCTCTCTTGCCCTTCTGATGAAACTGCGGCTTAAACCATCAACGTGTGTCATCTGCGAACTCTTCCGGTATCGTATGTCAAACGAGAACTCTTGAATTGCCAATCACCATCTTGCCACACGATGATTCAATTCTTGTTGACTCTTTGTTGTGGCCAAAGCTCGACAATCCGTATAGATTGTGAAATGCTTATTCAGAAGATAATATCTGAATTTCTGGAGACTCCTAACCACAGCAAGAGTTTCCAATTCGTGACTCGAGTAATGCTGCTCTGCACCCTCAGTTGCCTTGCTGAAATATATAACGGGCTGCTGCCTTCCCTTTGAGTCCACCTGAATGAGTATTCCAGCAACACCAAAACTACTTGCGTCGGTGTGGACCTCGTGTTCTAGAGCAGGATTAAAGATAACCAGAACTGGTCGACAAATCAAGGCTGCTTTTAGCATCTTAAACGCATCATCTTCCTCAGTACCCCAGATGAAAGGTACATTCTTCTTTAACAAAGCTGTCAGTGGCCTAGCAATCTCGCCATACTTTGGAACGAATTTCCTAAAATATCCTGTCAGACCCAAGAATTTCCTGACTCCTGTGGCAGTCTCTGGAGTCGCAAACTCCTCAATCGCTGTCGTCTTTGCATCTCCAGGAGAAACTCCGTTGGCATCTAGTTGGTGACCCAGATAATTGATCTGCTTCTGAATAAATTGACATTTATCCACTTTTAAGGTCAAACCGGTCTCTTTAAGTCTCATTAGAAACTCCTCCAAAATCTTCAGATTACTGTCAATATCAGGAGTCGCGATCAAAACATCATCCATAAAGAATGTGATTCCTTTTTGTTTGATTGGCTCCATAACCTTACTCATGAGTCTCATGAAGACTGCTGGTGAATTGGCCAAGCCAAAGGGAACCCTCCGATACTGATAATGTCCATTTGGTGTGACAAATGCCGTGAATTGTCTGGAAGACTTCTCAACTTCGATTTGGTGATAGCCATTCATTAAGTCAAGACTCGTAAATATGCTACACCCATGGAGCTTCCCAATTTCCTCTTCAATATTTGGTGCAGGGAAATATTCTCTTTGGACAATCTCATTTAACATTCGGTAGTCCACACACATCCTATATTCACCTTCCTTCTTGGGAACAAGTATGACTGGACTTGCAAATTCAGAAATGGACTTCTCGATGATTCCATATTTTAAAGATCACGGATGATTTCGTCCAAGATGTCTTCTCTTCCCTGTGGAATGCGGTAGGGTACACGTCGAATCACCTTGTCATCTTTGAGGACAATCTTCATAGTCTCCAAGGTAGTGTGACCCAATTCTGAAATATCAGATGCCAAACACATTCGATACTTGTTCAATAAAGACACTAGCCTTTGCCGATCTTCCACTGTTGCCTCTTGATCAATTTTCAGTTGACTTTCAATCAGTGACTGAGACTCAGATTCAACCTTCAGGACTCGCTCATCGTCATCTTCTGGAACAGTGAAAATATGGTACCCTTCTTGATCTAGGAGAACCTTAACTCCCTGTTTGTCGAAAAAGTCACTCCCTATCATAACTTTGTACTTCAAGACATCATCGGGAACCACGTGCAACTCAATCTCATTTTCAAATTCATCAACTTTGACTACCTTCCGGATTTTCCCTAGCGACTTACTGAGACTGCCCCCAAACCCCTTCATGATCAAACTATCAGGCTCCATGGTGAAACTCATTTCTTCTGCGACGGATTTGGGAACAATGCTGCAGCTACTTCCGAGGTCGATGAACGCCTTCAACTTCTTACCATCAACCTCAACATCCTTCAAAGGCACCTGCTTTTTTTTTTTGGAGGGTGGTGTGGCGCTGCACCACCCCTACGTGAAAATCCTTCTTCTTCGGACAAGATTTCGCCAAGTGCTCCTCTGATTTACAGACGAAACAGGCTCGTTTCCTGACAGGCTCACTCTCCTCCACAGAATCTCTTGAGCGAGCTCTCTTCCTGACTGTAGACTCCTGCTTCGGAACCATTTCCTCCTTCTTAAAATCAGATGGATAATCAGACTTGGATTCTTTCTTGGCATTGTTTCCCTGGAACCGACGGAAATTCTTCTTCGGCTTTCTCTGAGTTCCCTGTGCCCTATCTACCTTCTCAATCTGTATCATCTTTTGTAGAAACTGGGGCATGTCTAGGGAAATATCACTCGTTAGAGCCACACGCCAGGAAAAATACGGCAAACCTTGTATCAAGTGCTCTTTCACGATATCATCCTCAAGTTTGAGCTGGCTTGCAATTGTCATGGCCTCGTGAAAGTACTCCTCCATGGATTGGTCCGGCTTCTTTTTCAAGTTTATCAATTTCCTTTGCAACTCTGAACGTACCAAGACGGATGGGAAATAGAGCACGATCTGCTGTTTGAAAACCTCCCAATCAGTCAACTTTGCTTTATTATTTTGGTACCATGTCTTAGCTGGACCGCCCAATTGCATGGATGCATACATCATACGTTTGCGAGTGTCCCAGGCGTAAATTTCACCCACCGAATCCACATCGGACAACCAATCACCCACAGTGACATAAGGATTTTTCTTTGGGTTGAACTCTGGGACAAAAGACTCCAATTCGCTTTTAGTCAGAGCATGAGATGGTCCTGCAGTGCTGTCCGCACTTCTAGAGGACCCCGGAGTGGACTGGTCATTTGAATTTCCTCCCCTAGGCCTCACCATGATTGCACCTTTTAGGGAAATTAAGTATAAAAGTCCCCTATTAACTTATGAAAACTTTCTAGTGCTTTAACACGCCCCTTTGCAGAGCATTAGCATTTTATATTCAATTAAATACATACTACTGGTTATAATTTTAGAGAAACTAACTGAATTAATCGTTAGAAATTCAATTTAATTTTCATATCTTCCTGAGAGAATATTTGGAAATTTTCACAACCATTAACCAACCTTGTGTGCGCAATCCCTCTCAATTCAACTTGTGGAAGCCTCCTTGGCCAAAGAACTTCGAATTTTTAACAAACTTCCTCCAGTGCTTCTTGTGAATTTTATTCCAAATAATTTCCTGGAAGAAGCCATCTTGTCTCAGAAAACGGGAAAATTTTGCACATGGTCGGAATTCACAGTGATGAAATCACTCAAAAACTAACCAAATGACTGGTTAAAAACTTACTTGACTGATCTCTCAGGATAATAAAAATCACTAACAAGGAATACGTTATAAAATACTAGCAGATTAAATCACTTTTCTTTTAATTTTTGCCCAAAATCACAATTAATTCTAATCTCTGAGAAGTATCTTTTGCAACTGCGCAATTAAGACAAAGGAATGCAATGCAGTATACCGCTCTCTCTGTGCTTTCGAATATCTCTTTCCCACTCTCCCTCTCTCTGAACCAAGAGCAGGATTTGTTCCCCCCTTTAGACATTCTAGAGAGAGAAGCTCTATTCAAGTGTGTGTGTATGCATCTACTTACCACCAACACAACTGAATAAGCCCAAAAACTCCCAAAGGCAAAATTTCAACTCCGCCATTCCGAGGCTTCATTTCATTTGCCCATGAGATTCAGAGATTTACCCTCTGGAAAATTAGATGAGCCCCCGGAACACCATGAGGCTTTTGCTGCTGACAGGCCCCCGGAACACCATGAGGCTGTCATCGATTGCTGTTTCTTCTGAAAGAAAATAGCTTTTCCACGGCTTTCTCTACATCAAATGCAAAAATGATATATTTTATTGCTCAATCAGCGCTTAACTTTGTCATTTCTTGTAAAAACCGTGCTTTTCAAGTTTTTATTTTAACATTTCGCTCTCTTTTATTCTGAAAAAGCTCTCTTTTTCTCATGGCACTTCCTTCCCTTTTCACACACACATTCATGGGCCCATCTTTCACACAAATGGAGAAACCATTTTCACTTTTCATCCAGGGAATGCCATGAGACTATGAGCGAATTTACTCAACAAAAGCTAAAAATGTTGTCAATTACCAACAATTAAGCATATTTCTATGAATCTTTCTGTTTAATTTACTTAAAAAAATTCAAAATCAAGCATGAGAAAGATTCCTTCAATTGACTGAGTGAGCGCAAGGAGAGCTATGGACAGAGAGACAAAAACTTCGAGAACATTCTGGGAGAGAACACTTAGCTGTTGGAGCCGCCGCGTTGAGCTGTTGCCTTTCCCACTCGCTGCTGGCTGTGTGTGTTGCACTCTCTCTCCTGTCGCTTCGCACGATGTAGTGACTGTGAGCGTCGTTTTCTTCCTCTCTCGCTGAGGAATGCTCCTTCTCGACTTCGCACTTCACTCACACACGCACATTTATTTTTCTCAGCGCTGCATGGTTTTCGCTCGCTAAAATGGCGACCATGATGACTTTGCAATTTTCGCACAGTCACTTTTCACTCACAAGGGATTTCTTGGAACCACATCCCTTTTTCAACACACTAATTTCTTTCAGAAATTAATTTCTTAATTCCTCTAGACTTTCAGGACAATTCCGTGGAATTCTGATCCCACTTCTGACTTTATGTAAACTTCTTTCCGTCAGAATTCTACCCGCGTACCAAAAGGAATTATTAGGATCTTAGAAATATTAGAAAGGGGGTCAGGGACGAGATTTAAACCTACCACCCGTTCCCCTCTTTCAACCAGATCCTCCCTCTGGTCTGCACGCAGCACGTCCTTACTCATCCGAGTCTAGTCACTAACTAACTCTCTCTCTCGTCCGTCTCTTAATTAATACTCTCGCTCTATTAGCGATCGTCGCTAAAGTCCAGGGGTGTCAAACCCTAATCGCGTATGCGTGCAAGAGGGAGGAAAGTGGTCATGCCATGATGTTGTCCCATCATAACACACAGGGGTAGGCCATCTCCATGGATGATAAGGTGACATCAAAGGATGTCAAATGGTCAAATGCCCGCCGGGTTTGGCAGTCGGCAAGTCTGGGGCTTACAAGGATGTCTGTGAATTTCTAGTATACAAAAAGGAATCACAAGTTAAAAGGTTTTCATTCACAAAAGATTCACTGTGTGCACTTTTTGCTATTGCTCGACATATGAAGAGAAAACCATATATACAAATTGATTGATATTGAGCCCAAACAGAAGTTGATTTTGATTCTCCAATAGTGTCTTGGATAAAAGGTAAATGGAACTCTATTTGCACAAAAAGCCGTTGATGTTCGAAGAATTCAAATTCAATTTCGAATTTTCATACTAAATTTTCGAACAAGGTGGGAAAAATTGATCAAAAATCACACTAGAAAGCTGACAAAAGAGTTACTCAGTGATTATGGAGTAATTAAATAATGGGACAAGAACAGTAAACGTCGTTGTTCTGTTTTTTTCCTCACAACAATGTGAAGATTGAAGACCATCACATTTTGACACTTGAACACTTCGAAATTCGAACAGGACGTAACTTTCGCCACCTTGCGAAAGTATTAAGAAGTAAAAAAGTTTTTTTTGAATCTACAAAAAGATTTTCGAATTTTTCAAGATCTACTTTTGTACGGAAAGATTATTGATATACCTGTAATTGACTTCCTTTTCGATGAAGAGTCTGAAAAAATCTCCTCCAGTGATTCGTCCCTGAGCTAAAACCTCCCCATTGACTGTTATAATCCCCAAATGTGTCTTAGTTTATATAAAAAGCTAAGCATTTCATATAAGAAGAAAAGAGTTTAATTAAGAAAAATTTAATTAAAAAAGGAAACCAATATGATAAATAATTATGTTGTGTGATAACAACTAAGACAAGAGAAGATGGGGTTACCTATCCATTGCAGAATTTTGTGCTAACATCATCACGTAACTTGAAGAAATCTTCCAGATATTTTCTTACACTGAGAAAAAAAGAGTGTGCGATTAACTTTTTTTCCTCATAACTTGTACACTTTTTAGGTGTAAAAATATATCAACATTTTTTAATGTTAAATTTACACCTTTTTAAGGGTAAAATTAAGATGAAAAAGGGTAACTTAAACTCCTAATACACCTAAAAAGGGTAATATTTATACCGATTTTGGATCAATATTGCAGGGTAAAATTAACATTTCCGGAATGTTATTTTAACTTTTTCGGATTTCTCTCAGTGTACATTTTAATTTTATTTTAGCGATCGCACTCAAAGAGAGAGCAGTAGGGAAAACTGGGGCACCACCAAACATGGGGTAGCATTGATCACTGATTTTATTCTAAACTGCTTTGAAGAGAATTTAATAAGCTTCCTTTTGGTGAAATTTTTCTTAAAAATATTGATTTTTGACTGATTAATTACAAAAACATTGAGAGCATGCGAAGATTTAAAGTTGACAAATATCTTGAGAATCCATCGACCGGAAGATTATAATTCACTTCAAGGAACTGAAGACTATTGCACAGAAGCCAGGAGGAAGTAGACGAAAGCCCGGAATTCAGGGCAAAAGGATGAAAAAAGAAATGCTAGAGCTTTTTGAGAAGCAACTCAATCTTTTCGTGCGTGATTTTGGAAAAAAAGATGGGAATACATTGGAGCTTAGTCCATAAAATCAAGAGGAGGAGTAGTTTGATGACCTTTACAAAACTCAGGCAGCTCCCCATAGGATCGACAAACACTGCAGATTGCGGGTTTACAGAATGAGGGTAAAATCATGGGAGTAGCTATGACACTTTTAAGAATTCGGGTAACTTTCGGGATTTTGGCCCATTCGGGATTTTGGCTTTCGGGATTTTGGCGTTCGGGATTTTGGGGCCCCGGTCAAAATCCTGAACGCCAAAATCCCGAAAGCCAAAATCCCGAACACCAAAATCCCTAAAGCCAAAATCCCGAAAGCCACCCGAATTCTTAAAAGTGTCATAGCTACTCCCATGATTGTACCCGTTTTTGCTGGAGGCAAAGGGAAATCTTCTGTGTCTTAGGAAATTATTCTACACATTATCCTGCATATAATTTCATCCTTTTCAGGATTTTGGCTTTCGGGATTTTAGCTTTCGGGATTTTGGTTGCCACCGGTTCTTTTCACATATAACGGAAAGTGGCCTACCTTTGAATGCGGCAGCCTTTGAATATTTCAATTTTTCCCTTATTTTCCTAAGCAAAAACCCTATTCTTTAAACTATAGTCAATAAAACTATTTTCTATCAACTTCGATTAATAAAATAAGATTTTTGCTTTGGGAAATAAGAGAAAATATAAATGTTCAAAGGCTGCCGCATTCAATGGCAGACCACATTCCCTTACTGTGGTTAACATGTGAGAACTATTTTTCAATGGCCAAAATTTATCGTATACACGCTATGATATCTATGAATTCTACAGGTTTCGTCCTCTGAAATCTAATATCTAATTAAAAATCGCAGTGTTCGGTGTTACGTCGTGTTCGGTGATGTCCGAGTTTGCCCTATATATAACACCTTTTTAAAAATTGTTATCGGACTAGAGAGCAATTTGTAAGAGATATAACTTCCGGTTTGGTGACCTTCTTCAAAACCATGTTTTTTTTAGGTTTTCTCGAAAATTACTTGTAATTTAGTTATAGCAGACGTTGGAGAAATTTATCTCAGGAACAAACCACTAGAGGAGATTTCCCGAGACTCACCGGTGCATAGCACAGTAGGGTGCATTTCGAAATTCCTTCTTGAAATTATTTAAATTACTAATTTGAATTATTAAGCGAATATGGGTGTGGGACCGGAATTCGACAGCTTTGGTGCTTGAGCTGAAAGCCCTAACAAGAGTTGATGTATTTCAATGGGTGATTTTAAACCACTAACAAGGGCCTCTCGACATTCATTTTTCCATACATTTTTGTATAGGGTAAATATCCTAATTCAAAACCATTTCCAGACGCTTTCACTTTGACAGAAGATTCAATACATTAAGTTCATATTTTTTCTGAAGAGAATTACATAAATTTGTTCCTTGACTCTTCTAGAATGTTGCTGTTTAGTGAAAATTCTTTAGATATAATTTGAAAACTTCTTAAATACAAGAAAAATACGCGAGCGTAAAATTCTTCTATTGGAAACATATTAATCCAAATGGAGACAAGGGAAAGTTTCTAATTGGAGACAAACAGTGTAAGTGAAACCGCAACGAAAGGCTTCCAAAACCTTGTTGAGTTGCTCTTGAGCGCAGGATTTGTTCTTATTCCTGGTCTTTTCTCCTTTCCTATCTAAAACAATATGAAAATCTCTCTAAAAAAATCATATTTCCGGGGTTTCCTATTGAAGCATTTGCAGACACTTCACAAAAACCCTTTTTATTCACGAAATAGGTAATTATTTCACGTATCGTTAACAATAAAGATTAGCACTAAATTTAACTAAAATTAGCCAGAAATGTGATACAAATGTTAAACAAAACGAATAAACAACAGTCACCTCATTGTGTTTTTCATTGGAAAACATGGTCGATCGATGGAAAATTCGATGGTGAAAAGGTACACTTTTAATTTTTCTGAGGAATTAACAAATTAAAATTTGTGAATATGAATGGATTTTCGCTTTATTTGGAGCAAAATTAACTAAATAATGAAACTGTGGTATAGAAAATATATAAATATAATAATTTAGTACTGTATTTATCATGAAAATAATGACGTTTCCATTTGGAGTAGCGAAAAATTTCCATTTGGAGCAGGTTTTGAATGAGTTGAAGTGTCAACAAATTTAATTGATTTTGTAATTAAATAAGAAATCTATCAGAGTGCTATTTTAGCCAGGACGCACTTGAGGGATTACAGCAGTCATGAGGGAGATTTTATCTCAGAAACGAACCACTAGGGGAGATTTACCAAGACGAAATTCTACTTCGATCCATGCTTTGTAAATTAAGTATAAATTCAACCCATTTCTGTGACGGATTCTGTCAAATCGAGTAATTTGCAATTTTTTCTCGACTTTTTTTTATACCTCTTCACACAATTTTCCCTCTTGTCAGCGTTGAATTAAATCTACCATGGAGTGGTTAAAAAATTCCGTGAAAATCATAAATTCATCATTTTTTTGTGCATCAGCAGATTTTTTATTGTTGGGAGTGAAAATGGCCAAAATGTGAAGTGGCCACAATACCATCAATCTATGCTGTTAATCGATGGTCAGAAAAATGTATTTTCCAATGGGGAATTTTCGAGGTGATCCTGGAGAGGGAGATGGAGTGATTTTTTTTTAGTTGTTTCAAAAGCACACAAATATGGGATATAAATCCTGTTGGACAGAATTCACATTTGGTAAATCGCCTAAATCCCCGGCGGAGTTAAAGTTCAGGTCCAGTATTTACCAATTTACAAATTGAAGTTGGTACAAGGAATAAATCTTTCAAAATTATAACTATAAATGAAAATGAAATATATCGTTTGATTTCTCAATAAAATAAAAATATGTTGAAATTTTTAATGGTTAATAACAATTAACTGTGCGAAAAACTTTTTTTTTAGAGTGAATATAACAAATAAATAAACACTTTGCGCTATATGTTTTATATTTATGAAAAATATTTAGTTGTTGATTTTTAAGTGGCAAATATGGCACAACATAAATGTGAGTTTTTTTTATTGTGTACGGGGTATAAACATTTGATGGAATATTCCATCTGGAAAGCATGAAACAGCATAGAGCCGAAGTTAACAATTTTATACCAAACAAAAAAAAATATCCCACAAAAATGCGTTCAATTCTCAACAATAAATCTCTTCTCTCCACTATTCATCCGCCAGTATTTTTTTTCCTCTGGTGCACATGAACTCTCGGAACGAGAGGATGTGAATGGAAAATTGATGATCATAAAAACATTTTCCCGCCACTGTCCAATCGCACTAGCCCCCACACTTTAAATTCCATCTGCGTTTTATAGGGCTGATCAATAGCCTCGTATTTTTGATCATATCAAATACATTTTTCATCCTCATGACTTTCACACAGATATGGATAATCCAGTGTGAAGGGTGGAAATCACATGGAAGTGCTAAAAAAAATTAACTTCATTTCATCGAGAGGAAAATTATGAGACTTTTTTTTATGGGAACAGCTGAAATGGCTATTTTTGCGCACTAAGTAGATGGATTTAATAGGTTTTATGACTGATACCATTTTATAAAAATTGTCATTTTATTTTATATTTAATAACAAGCTATACTCAAAATATTCCATTATGACACATGTATAAAAGTTTTATGGAAATGCGATTTTAACAAGGTTATTAAGGATTACAGAAGACACGAATCAATATATATCTCATGCCGTTTGGTCTCTAAGGTGTCGTTTATATGGGGAGATTTTGAAATGCACTCCACTGTGCCCACTGTGCATTGAGAAAAATTCGAATTGCCTGTAATACCATTCAGAAAATAATTAATACGAGCAGTAATATCTTACTCATCGTATTACTCCACTAGAGTGTACTCTTTCTAACACATGTGATATTCCATTTGAAATTTTGCATACTATAGGCCTCTCTCTTCGGCTTTTCTTAATATTAATATTAATCTTATATGTGACACCACGGTGAGGTTTAAAATCACTCCTTGGAATACTTACAGTAAACTCTCGCTAATTCGGCTCTTTTTAAGATCGGACTACTATTTAATACGGGCAGCAAATATGCTTAAATTTGCCATGTTTTGTCTTAGTTATGATGTGATTTTGCATTATTAAGGGTTTTTCATGAAATTTACCATAAGAGTTTGTAAACTTAATATGCGTTTGCAGATGAATAAAAAATCGTTAGTTTTCAAAAAGTTTGTCGCCTGAATTTCTCTCGAATCCGAGTAATATTTCGGTCCCGGCTCTAGCTCCAAAGCTACCGAATTCCGGTCTCACTCCCACAATCGCTTAATAATTCAAATTGGTAATTTAAATCATTTCAAGAAGGAATTCCGAAATGACCCCATGCCCCAATTGCCCCCATGTGCAATGCTCCAGTGAGTCTCGGGAAATTTCCCTAGTGGTTTGTTCCTGAGATAAATTTTCTTCACTCTCTGTTTTAAATTCCCCAAGTGTGTCCTGACTAATATTCAAATTATGGTAGTCTTTCTATTTTATTTTGTAACGCTCCTAATTTCAATCACTCTAGTAAGGAAGTTCCTCTTCTCTGTAATAGAAAAGCGCCCATCAAGCCTAATAAAAAGTGAAGATAGTTTTCTCTTTTCCTTGTAAAAATTTTGCAGATATTGCACCGCGACTTAAACAAATTTCCTCATAATTCTTGTATTATTTCGGCGAGCATTATGAAATATGTTTTTTTTTTTAGATAGTTTTTAATGCACAATTTCGAAGTATCTCAGACTGATAAGTTAATTCTCTTTAGGAAAAAACTTGCAAATAGTCTTCAGTGCTTCTATGCAAAAACGTATGGAAAAATGAAATGTCGAGAGGCCCTTGATTTAAGTAAATAATTACATTATTGACTGAACTCTGAATTGTATTATTCACTGAAACAAGTGTGCCCTGGCTAAAATAGACAGTGTGGTATTATTTTTTTTTTAATTTCAAGTTCATTTCGGCTTTATATTACAAAACCGTGAATTCCTGGTGTATCACATATACTTCAGGCTCCTTTTTCTCAGATATAATAGATTACATATATATTTAACAATAATCAACATTAAAAAATACTCAAATCTCTCCAATATCCGGCTGACGGGGGGACAAAATGGCATTTGGGTTTTTGAATTTGGTTAACGGTTTTTCTATTTTGCCCGGTGTAATTAATTTTCTGCCGAAAAGCAACAGAATTTTCTTCGATGGTGCGCTTGTGTTTCATTTTGTATTACAATTGAGTATCAAAGGCTTTGATAAAGTGAAAATAATATTTTAATTCGGTCTAGAAAAGCTGTATTTAGTAAAAAAAATTGAATTCATCAACCGTCAGTGTTTGGCAGCTGTCAGCCGGATATCGGAGTGCCGGATATCGGAGAGAGCTGTGTAATCAGTAAATAATCACAATGTTCGAAAAATTCGAACATAAGTAAATTATGTTTTCGAAAAGGGAGACTTTCTGCGCAGAAAGATAGGCAAAAATGCACTGGGATAAAGCTCAGTGGGGGAATTTTGTTTCTAAATTGAGCTTTCGAATCGAAATTTTCCTGTTTAGACAATCCTAAAGGTTTATTTGAAGAAGGATATTTTGATTCGAGATATCTATTTCGAAATAAAAATCCTTAATAGGTTATCACATCTGCTTATTATTGTATATCTTTCGGCAAATAAAATAGTATCTGAAGAGGTTTTTATTTAAAATTGTTTTAAGTAAATCATTTTCGGTGTCGAAGTGAATGATTTTGGAATTAAATAAAAAATCTGCCGGACCTTCTATATTAGCCGAGACACACTTGTGGGTTATAACAGTCAACAGAGTGCTTCTATCTCAGGAACTAACCCATAGAGGAGACTTTCAAGTTCTAACTTCTTGAAAGACAGTAAATAGTTTAATTTTCGGTTCGGATAAACGTATAAATGTATTTAAAATTAAAGTATATTTACAGGATAAATTCTTAGTGCAACAAAATTAATTCAATTAGTTATTGTTCAATAAACATTCTCTATGAATCTATTGAACAATATACTTGAAGTTAATTAGAGAACACAAGACAGCCATTTGATTTATATGTGCTATAAATTAGATATATTTTTATAGCACAATATATTTAAGTGTTATTCGAAAATATTTGTTTACCGTTTTAATAGAGGCATTTCAATTAATTTACTCAGTTCATACGTTTATTTTCTGTAGTCAATGAATTTTGGTGAGAATTTTTATTATGAAAATTTATAGCAATTTTGTATTGAATATTTCAACATCTGCGTTACATGTGATGCACCTGACCGACCTAGCATTCAGTTAATGATTTAACTGACTGATTTAAATTCATGATACATGGTTTATGATTCGTGACTTTATTTAGCAAATATTTTTTTATAAATATTTTTTACTCTATTAAAATTACATGGTATATTTGTTAGGTTTACGAAAAGGTGTGGTAAAATTCATATATATTCTTTTTAAATAGCATCGATAAGTCTCGGGAAATTTTGTTGGAAACCCCTAGCAACTTTCGTTCCATTTTCCAGTCCTACCTTCTTTATACTGAATTTCCTTACTCCAGTTTCCCGCATTCACCAATTAATATTTTATAAATTGAATTAAAATTTATTCTTGCACAACCAGCCTCATCATTCACTTCGTTGCGCTACAGTCTTCCGTAGTGGTTTGTTTCTTAGATAAAGTTTCTCTGTGATTTGCTATAATCTCCCTGAGTGTGTCTTGGCTAACATAGATATTCTTCCAGACTTTCTATTTCATTTTGAAACATTTTGAACTTAAAGAGGTTAAGTAAATTGATATTTCTGGAAACGGAAACTTCAGAAGAAAGAGAAGGGGCTATCGTTCTACACCAAAAACATTCTACCTCAGGAATTATGGACAATTTTTAAAAAACATCGTGGCTTTTTCTTAAATTCATTTTGAATGTAGATTTGTTTGACTATAAATAAATATTCTTCATATAAAGAATTCGGAGTACGAGCAATCTTCCCATTATAAGTATAGTTTGACAAATTCGAAGATCAATTTGAAAAGCCTAAAAATGAAATCTTTACTTCTTGATAACTTCGCAAGAGGTTGCTGAAGTACTTTCTGTACGAATTTCGAAGTTCTTGACTGTAAAAATGTGTGAACTCAGCGAGTAGCAAATCTTCTCGTTCAGTAACCTTCCCGATTTGAGAGCTCCCTCCGGTTGAGGATTTTCCATTACCGATTCCAAGGTATATCAGAGAGAACTTACCTAAAATCCCGTTCGAAGTTCGAACGTTTAAACGGACAAGTTACACGAAAAAGTGAGAAAGTTCATCAAAAGGACATTTCTTTGAATGAAATTGCAATTACAGTCCCGTCAAATAATATCTGCAGATATCTTTAAGATTTCTGTAGAGAAAATCTACACCTCTACAGAATATCTGCAGATAAATTCTGTAGATATTCTTACGAAATTTATTTGGGCTTGGGACAAAATTCGTCAGAATATTTCGGCAGATTTTCTGACGAATCTCTAGATGAATTTCTGTAGATATTCTGTAGATTTTTTCTACATTCCAGACTTTCCAGACAAGATGTGTCAGAAAAGAGATGGAAAAATTTTTCACTGAAGTTTGCAAAATTCTATAGAGTTATTCTTAGTGATATCACGGTGTTTATATAAAATAAAGAATTCTGCGACGCCGTGTTACAAGTAGAGAAAAGTGAAGTGAAAACTTTAAACAGAGTGTCGACCAAAATTTCATGTTTTTGTATCATTCGATTGGCGATTTTTAAGAAATTAGTATTTTTGCTCGCAGTTTTTTTACTTATCTAAAATGTGTACTCGGTAATGCTTGTTAAGCAGAGCATACAATTTTCTTTATAACTTCTACAGTTTCTTCATAAATCAACAATATTTTTGTGAAGTAATGGAGGTTATGCAGATTTTCTAGGGAGAAATTCTGCCGAGAATCTGCAGATTTTCTCTGAATGTACTAGAATATACCGTTAAAATTCAAAAAAACCTCCGAGTAAAATCGGCAGGTAGAGCAATGATTTGACGGGGTAGAGTCTCGCTATAGTCCATATTTGGTTTCAAATTTGACACTTGGGTCGGACTATAGTCCATGTAATTTTTTAAAATTATCAACGATTTTTAGTATTGAAATTGCTCGACGGCTTCCACTTTCTTTGCGATTGTGGTACTTGTCCTTGCTCTCTTCATTGTGGATCACAAATATCACAACTACTTAATAAAGTTTGCCAAAAATATTAAAATAATTATGCATGTCGCATACTAAAAACATAACCTAACTTAAAATCAGTGTTTTGAAATCAACGGTCGATAAATTGTGGACTATAGAGCGATGGCCTATAGCGAGACTCTACTGTATGACGTTCTACCATCTTGAAATTCCATAAAACTACACAAAAATTCACTTTTTGCAGCAAAAGTTTGCACACTGTTGCTGACATTGTTGATGAAATGTTAAGAATATCAAAATTCGAAATGGCAGAACAATCAGCACTAAAGTGGCGGGTATACGAACTTGCACCTTAGACTTGCGGTAGATTTTCGAATAGGTTTGGCTTGGCTTTGGAGCGGCTTTGTCTTTTCGAAAGGTTATTACTGAACGGAGCCAATGTTGACCAATTCCAATTGAGCTGGAAACGGCTCCGTTCAAACCTTTTGAAGAGACAAAACCATTCCAAAGCCAAGCCAAACCTATTCGAAAATCTACCGGAAGCCTAAACTGCAAGTTCTCGTATTCGCCGCTTTAGCGCTTATTGTTCTGTCATTTCGAATTTCGGTATTCTTGACACTTCAATCGTCAACAATGTCAACAACAGTGTGCAAACGTTTACTGCAAAAAGTGAATTTTTATGGAGTTTTGTGCAATTTCAGGATGGCGGAACGTTTTAATCACAATTTTGTTAAGATAAATGTCCATTTCATGAACTTGCTCACTTTAGTGTAACTCGTCCGTTTAAACGTTCAAACTTCCAACGGGATTTTTTTAAGGTAAGTTTTCTCGGATATACCTACGAATCGGTATAGGAAATACCTCAATCGGAGAAAGCTCTCAAATCGGGAAGGTTATAACTGAACGAGAGGATTATGTATTTTAACCTGAATTTTTCTAACCTCAAAACGACATTAGCGAAGTAATGTCATTTCCTAGCATTTTTTGCTAGGAACTGCTGATCAGCAGAAATATGCTGAAAACACTTTTTTTTAGCTATGTGCTTACACTAAACTGTTTAATTATTTCGTTTAAAGAAAATTTTCCTTTAATTTTCTTGAAGACTAATTTACATAAAAATAAGCAAGGTGGACAAAGCTTCAGTTGTGTCGCGGGCTCGTCAAACACGATGGCCTTAAGTCAGAAAACGGCTCAAAAAAGTTCACACTTATTGCCACATCTAAATTTTGTGATAATTTATTTAAATCTTTGTAAAATGGACAACATAGGGGAAACCGAGGAAGAATTAGTCACGTATTAGATAGTGAGGTGTTACACTATTAAATTGACCCTAACCACCAATATCTTTCGCTCTTGGAGCTTTAATAGCGTTTTAACTCAAGCAGTTAAATATTTCTATATTTAATTGAGATTTTGTTATTTAAGTATATAAAATCGAAGAGTAGAGTCCTTTTTGTATTTTCAAGAATCAGCACCAAGTCAGAGTTATTTTATCCATTTGCTTTCTCTGTTTCTGATACTTTATCCAATTACTTCCGGTGGATTGGAACCGTATGGACTTTTTCACTCGCAAACGTTGCATTTTGTCGTTCCAAAAGGTGTTCGTTAGGGTGGAATGAGCCCCATCAGAGACTAAAGTTTCAAGTGTGGAGAAGAGGTGTGTGTGTGTGCTTAAAAAGTTTTACATAAATTCCTAAATGAAGAATGAAAAATCAACAAAAGCTCCCGCCACATTGGACCAATGTTGAAAGTAAAGTTGCAGGGCTTTTCCTCCCAAATGAAAGCACTACCCTTCCCCCCAACACTTCACTGGTGCACTTGGTGTGATAGAAGGGGTTTGGGTATACATATAGTTTCAGGCACTTTTCACCATGACGAAGAGATTTCTCTCTGTGCTATAACTTGCTGGGGTAATTTTCGATGAAAATCCTTTAATCTCATTAAGTGAGTTTTCCATCCCTCCTGCTGCGTTTTCCACCATGGCATCTCACTACCTCCCCCCAAACTACTGGCCAAATTTGTGGGCTTGGGTGGGCTCCTTGGGACCTCTTGGGGAGATGGTGTGGGCGTGTTTCATGAATAATTTATGCCACAGTGTGACTTGAGACAGTTTCCAAAAGACTCCACTGTATAACCATTGAGTGTTTAGCATCTACTTTTAGTTGGAGATTGTTTGTCATATCTTATTTGCAGACTACTTGGCCATCCTTACCCCTCGCTCTTGCATAAACCCACCATCCCACAATCTCTCTTGCAATTTTCTTGCAAACATAATACCATGGCTTTTTATTCCTTTAGAAATACTCTTAAGATTCTCTCTCACGGGCCTTAGGAATAAAGCTTGGGATAAGTTTGTTTTAGTTTATAGAAACTCTGATTATTGTATATAATTTTTCCCTTGAGCAACATAAATCCTTAAGAGAAAGGAGCTAGGAGAGATTACCATTACCACCTTTGAACGATACCCGAACTTAGGTCTTTGATGCAATGCCCTAAAAATTGGTTAGATAATTTTTTTTTTGTAAAGGAGTTTGCTTACTGGTAAGAATAACAATCATATTCAAGACCTATACCTTCATCTTCACCATGTTCGATCGGTAAAAATTAAATAAAATGATGATAGGGGAGACTGGGAAAAAAAGTCACAAAACGAATATTTTATTTTTTTAAAAGCTACCCTAGCGCCCCAGAAATTTCTAATTAGTGCAGTTTTATAGGAAATTTACTGCTCTACAACTTTGTGAAAGTCATTTTCCTCTATTTTGTAAGGAAATACATTTATCGAGCTGTTTTCTAAAAGGTAATTTTGTGACCATTCTCAAAAATGCTGGGGCAAATAGTACCAGGTATGGGATATTACCACATTTTGATTTGCTTTATTATGGCCTTTCGTAAATTTAAAAAAATGGTGACATATTTTCATAGAAAATTTATTCCTCTACACCTTTTTAAAACACAGTTTTCTCTATCTTAACGAGAAAAGTGCTTTTCAAGTTATATTACAAAAAACACACAAGAGACTGCTAATCGTTTGACCAATGCAAACAAAAAGCGGCGAAACATGGAAATGACGTTTCTTCTCGCCCTGAGACATCAGAAATTGCTTCGGTCTTTGTTACTTTTTACCCCAACTGGTCATTTTTAATAAAAGGATTTCTGGAGAAAAGAATCTTTGAAAAATTCTAAAATGGATAGTGGTTTCGTATTCAAAGAATCCAAATCATTTAGGAAATATTTACCAGTGCGTCAATTTTGGAAAATGACTAGGTCAAAATTGATATCTACTGTAGTAAAAACATTTCAAAAATAAGGTTAAAAATTTCAATATTTTTTTATTTTCTGAATTCCTTGTTCGAATTCTAAGAAACTTACGACTTCGAAGAAGGTCTATGGAGGCCATCTCTGGAAAAAAAATTAAGCTGCTATCTCTTTTATCTTGAAAGACATTGAATTTTCAATTTCTGACTTTTTCCCAGTCTCCCCTATCCAGAAATCTATCATAACAACTGTTACTCCATTATTTGATACGTGTTAGAAAATTTTGTTGAAAAGTCAGAGGAGGCGTGGCTTCTTGGTAACAATACACTACTAATGCACTCTTTTAGATTTAAACAATTTGTACAGCTTTCGAGTTTAGACAATTCTGATTTATTAAACTTCAGGTGGCTTGAGTTTCACTAACCAACAAATGTACATTTTAGGGGTGTGGCTATTTTTTTCATAGGCAGAGCTTTCGGTCACAAATAATTTGTTTAACCCTTTATCGACGAGACACTTTTTACGGACTGAAAATCAACAATAAAAATTAAAGTGGGAAATATAAGCAATGATAAGTATTATATCTAACCTTGGAAAGTCCAACAGAATCTGATTCTGTGTATTTTGTGTCTCTATGAACGATAGGGACAAAAATAGCCTAAAAATTTAAGTAATTTTTCTGACAATACCGACAATACCAATGAATAATATTTTTCGCTTTAATGAAAAATATTACGTATTAATATTGCAGTTTTTATTGCCCAAACGGTTTTGCTTAAAAAAAATTGGAAGTATAAAAATAAATAAAATCAGGTATGAATTTCAGAATTTAAAAATTCGCAATTTTTGATCTTAAATATTTACTACATAGCAAATAGCCAGAGACTTGCAAAAAATATTCTAGATTCCTTCAACCTTTCACTTTACAATTATGTACATACTTAAGAAAAAATAGCTTCAGGTAGTCAGGAAAAAATATTTTCTTTATGGGACACCGGTGTCCCAATCGTCTTTAAAGGGTTAATTTGTTTTAGGAAAATTCTTTAATATCTCAATATTAATTATTGAAGATTACGATATCGCATTATTTCGTTAGAGTAAAATTTTTGCACGTAGCGTGACGTTATAATTTGTGAGCGGAGCTTATTTCTTTTTTAAAGTACTGCCTCCCTGATAAGAATTATATATACGGCATTAAAGTAATAGACTACCTCAGTTTAAGTATACAAACTTAGAACAGTAATGGAATTTCAGGAAGACAATAGACGTTCTTGTAAAAATGAGCTCGATCGGTGGTAACTGACTGGGCTGCTGGATAACATTAGCTGTGATTCTGAAAGAAACACTTCTGAAAGGAACATCCTTACTCATGTGTAAAGACGAATTGAAGATTTGAGGGAATGAGGGTGAAATTATTAAGGCATTCCTTTCATTTTTTTCTGTCTGCTTCATATTTTTTTTTCTCAATGAAAACCTCCAAGAAAACCAAAGAGGCGCAATGGAGAATATGAAAGATTGAAGAAAACGAGCACCTGTTGAACTATCTAATAAAATTTATCCTTACGATGTAAACAGATAAATTTATAAGGAAAAGTGGTGAATAGTGCTCATCTTTTCAGATTTTTTTTTCTGAAATAATCATGTCATTTTTATTTCATTGAATCATCACAAAAGTGAAGAGAAATACTTTGTTCAGTACTTATTATTGCACTCAGAATTTAAATTGAAAGTGGAAAATTCAATTGTAAAAGTAAGTTTCTCAGACTTTTATCCTCTCCATTATTCAAATCACTCTTTCATGAGTAGAAATACATGAAAATTTAATTAATCTGAGATTCACTTGGCCATTTCTAGAGAAGAATTACACTAACACTCACTTAGAGATGCCTTTGAGGTGTGAGGAAAATTCGAGCGTTTGATTAAATTGAAAGTGGAAAAGTTTTGCCATCGATAAAAATCATTTCAACTGGAATGGAATGAAGTATTTTTTGTCGCAATTTCTTCAAAAAACTAATAGAAGACATACCTGCAAGGTGAATTTAAATTTACAGGACCGGGTGAGAGTATTACACTCATCAGAAACAAATATTATTATTATTTATTTGGAAGGCATTTTTTTTACATATTAAATTACTATTAAATTTTCCTTGTAGTTCTAAAGAATACCGTCGTTGCGGGTGACTTTGGACTTTTTAATAAATATAATATTAAAAAATCAACAATTTCTCATAATAAACGATGAACAACATAGACAAAATGGTGTAGTCGAAATCTTGATTTGACGTTTCTGTCTGAAATTTTAAATAACTGTCAAAACCTAAAACTTGTCCAAACTAATAAATAAAAAAATAAAAAATGTTGTAGCCGATATCAAGACCTGTTCAGAACGTATCTATATTTCAACATACATGAAGCATTTACCTAGATACAGAGGCTCAAAATTTAAAATTTTGAAATATTCATATTTTGGCGGTCTTTATTTTTTTATCTTGAATATTTGTGAAATACACGAAATGTCTCAGTAGGCAAAAAACTGGTTGATGCTTTTATTTTATGCATTTATTTACTCTTACATAATTTAAAAAATGTAAACGAGAAAATCATTATTTTTTATTTTATTTTTTAATCTTTGCAATAAAAGCTTTTTAGATCCTCAAAAATATGCTGTTAAAGGTAAAAACTTTACTTTTATTATTCTTGGTTTGATAGAGCTATCATAAGGGCGGATATATACGGTATACACCAGCGAAGAAAGGGCGATGCCTCCCATCGATAAAATCGCGAAAGGGCTCATCGTTCAGATTACATAATAGCGTTAAAACTAGAGCATCACTGAAGAAGAATATTAGGGGAGACCGGGGAGGTTTGGGATACATTTTCGTATTTTGACTTTGAGTCATTAGTCCAAAGATCCATTCCAAAGAATGTTTTAGAGGTAGTCCAGGTGAACACTTTATCCAAACATACCTATGACCGGAAAGTTCGCCATTTTGAATTATTGAAGGTCAAAGGAGAATCGCTTTGGATGGCTCATTTTTCAACCGATTTGGTTAAATTTGGATTTTTCGAGAAGTATTGTAAATTCAAATCCGGTCTTCAATGCATTGGTTTTCATCGGTTAAGTAACGATTTTTCTTGATTTTCAAATGCCTTTGTGATTTATGAATCAATTTGATTTTTAGTAGATCAGTAATACCAAAAGATCATGCGAAAAACTAATTCACGGTGAGCTCTATCTCGTGAGTTTGAGCATTCCGCAAAGCTGGGATGCTTTACTCATCATAAGTAGCCCAAATATCCCCGTGCGTTCTTGATACTTAAAACGTTTAAATAAAAAAATACGTAGCATAATCTTTGAAAAAAATATTAAAATATGTTTTCAAAATACTGTACAAATTTGTGGTAAATCAAAATTTTGATTTTTTGTAATAATTATTGAATACAAAGAGAACAACTAGGAGTATCAAAACCACAATCATTTTATAAATTTTTAAAGAATGAATTTTAGAATATAAACAATAAAACCTAGAATATCCATTCTTTTGGTCAGGATACATCTTAATGCCGCTTATGACTGTTTAGTGGTTTGATTCCATTTTTTTTTGATAATCAATGAAAATCTCAGCTAAAATCACCTTGTCCCAGACAACCCTTGTCCCAAATCTCCCCGATCTTCCCTATTATTCTCTGTTATTCTGAAATATTAGTCCTTCCTGACCTCTTTAACAATTTTAGATGTTATAATACTCTGTAAAAGTTATACTTGAGGAAATAATCAAAAATACTAAAAATACCCAAATACGATAATCGGCGTATTACGTTGGCGTAATACTTCGGCGTATTACATGGCATAATACACCGGTGTATTACGCTGGTGTATTACGCCAGTCTATAACACAGCTATAAATGAGCCCTAACATACCCGAATACTCGAATACAAAAATTGACAATCTCTTGGGTGGACTAGAGGCAGAAAAAGAAACCTGAAGACGATGTGTATTGAGTAAATGTCATGTGTTGTAAATTTTTGACATATTTTCCCTAAGAGGGCATTTTTGACAAGAAAATTTTTAAAGAGAAAGGTTTCCGGAAAATGAAAACCTGGATAAGAGATATAAAAGAGTCAAAGAAATTATTTGAAATCTGTTGAAAATTTTATAAAGGCAAAAAAGTAGCAGTATAAAATTCAAAATAAACAGTAAAAACTAAAAATGAGCAGTAAAATATCTAATTATGATCAATGAAAAACTTAAATCTTTATTAAAATGGGTCTAATTTATATATTTTACATTTAAAATTGCTGCAGATAGAGTGAAAAGTCCTTTATTTTCCCTTTACCAAAATTTGGACGATACTATCACTGTTTTAAATTTTTTTGTTACTGCTCAATTTTAACTTTTTACTGCTCATTTATACCTTTCCTTTTTATAAATTGTTTATTCTTCAATTTTTTTCTTATAATGCTATAATGCTTTGAACTTTTAAGGAGGTTCATGAAAGCTATCTAAAAAAATAAAATTAAACCCTAGTTCTCTAACATGTTGTAAAAAATATTTTTCAAATTTTCGTTTAGCCGTATTCGCCCCAGATTCCCCTAATTAAGATATATTTAAATTTTAGAAAGTATATAAAATTTTATTTAAATAATGCTTTACAAACTTAAACTCACGACTTAAAGTCAGTTCTTTTTTAAAAATAAATTTGGTATTAGATTTATTATGTATGTTAAAATGCCTCAATCACCCCTATGACACATGGTTGTACATTTGCCGCCATGAACTGTTTAAGTTCAACGGAAGAACTCCAACATTGTTTGATGCCGCGGGCCGTCAGAGAAACCTTCTTAATATTTAAATTTCTTCCGTATCTTTTGTCTTCTATCTCCTTTGCCAGACATTAAAATGCTTTTGCCACAGGGATATACAAATTTTAGGATGAAGCACTGTGACATCTAAATACCTTGTTCTTTATTCCATTCTTTGGTGAAAGAATGATGGAATATCTCTTAAGTGTAAAATTTATGTTGATGCTGTATAAACTCTGTTTTTCTATCCTTATTTCCTTGCACCTTCTTTTTCTTGATGGCACAAAAGTATGTGTAACAGATATATGTCACACCATTAGGAAGGGAATTCCTTATAAAATTCATGTTCACCCAGCTTCAAGGCACAAAAAAGAAGTACACTTCGTTTTACTGAATTGGGATGCTGGGAAAAGCAACAAATACGAGACTTTCTTCCTAAATGGAGCAGGGAGCTATTGAGTGGTGCAAAAGGGGTGACAGGATCCCGGAAAGAATTATTGTGACACATTGAAACCCTCTTCACCCGTGAAATTCTAATCCATCGATGAATATGGATATCAATGCAATTTTTCTCATATGGGAGGATGGGTTTATTGTACCAAAGATATGACATAAATTCTCTTTTACAAGATGAATGATTCTTCCGCTGAGGAAATTGCTTGATATAACCCAAAAATATTCTATTTCACTTCCTTTTGGAAAGCTACGAAAAAAAAGTATCACAATAAATAACTTGAATAGTGCTCAAAAACTTAACAGGTCAGTGTTAATGTCTTGCTAAATGGTTAATACAAAGAAAAAGCTGCCAACAATCATCAGCTACACTAGAACACGCAATTAGAAGCTTCCTCTAGAGTCCTCTGGAAAATCAGGCTGTAACCAGAGACTGCAATAACCATTTATTATTACATTAAGCATAAAGCTCATTGCATGTGAAATGTTCAAAGTACATTTTCAACGCGAATGAAGAATTATTTTTGGTGATGGGATGGTAGGAAATATTCATCTCTGTGAATTTTAATGGATCCTCCAAATTTCAACGAATATGCAAATTTTTGAAGACATAAATTTCCCAATGAATTTTAATTGAAGTCCAATAGCAAACTTATTATGTGAATTGATGCTGTGAAGCATAAAAAAAAGCTTTTAATACCTTACTAATGAAATTCAATTAATCTCCACACGAGTGGTAATATTGAAAAATTAATCAATGTATTGAATTAATTGATAAAGTTTATCGAATTGCATAAATTGCATTATGCCATGATAGTACATTTGGGGATAACTTCAAAATGCAGTATATCATGTAATACAAATAGGTATTAAAATATTTGCCAAAAATTACATTATCATGGCAGAAAAATAAACCTTGTGCAGATAATGAGAAAATTCACCCTCTCGTGAAAGTTTTATCTTGTTTCGAGAGAGAAAATTACTGGCAAGGGAATCATATTTTAATACGACTGGTAGAATTTATTGTGAATTAAAGAAGGTTAAAGTTGATTTCCCTGTTCCAAGTGGTATGCTTTCTGGTAGAAAACTCAGTAAATGTACTACTTTAAAGTGAGATATTGGGGACTATTTCACTTTTAGCGCACTCAAGCGAACAAAAGCTCTTTCACTTTTCACTTAAAATCCATGATACTGGATTACTTAAAAGGATTTATCACACTGCACGATAAAATTTTAAGACGATTTAATATGTTAACTTATTGGAAATTGATTAAAATAGTGATAACACGCCGGACTTGGCCCGTTAAAAAATTATTCAAATACACTTGGCATCAATATGGCTTTTCGTTAATGTTAATATCTTTGAAAATAAAGAAAAAAAATATTTAACTTTATTTAAACCAATTAACAAGGGCCAATTTCAGCTTTTTATCGCAGCTTTTAAAAATAACTTATTGTGAAGTGCAATAGCAGAGAAAGACTATCTTTCAAAGCTTCAAAACTGTAACCCAAATATGTAAAATTTAATTTGAAAAAGCTTTCAAATGGCGAAAAACAAAATAGCAGTAAAAAATTCAAAATGAGCAGTAAAAAACTAAATATGAGCAGTAAAATATCTGATTATGGTCAGTATAAAACATAAATCTTTACAAAAATGGGCCTAATTTATATATTTACTATTTAAAATTGTTGCCGATAGAATGAAAAGCCTTTTATTTTCCCTTTGCCAAAATTTGGACGATAATATCACTGTTTCAAATTATTTTTTTACTGCTGAATTTTAACTTTTTACTGCTCATTCATACAATGCCCTTTTAAATTAAGACAAAGTTCTCTCAATAAGTTGGGGAATAGGCTTTCTAGAGATTTTCAAAGTTTGACCTTAAAGACCGCTAAGAGGGATCAACCAAGGTCATTTACATATGGACAAAACGTTTCCCAGGATAATTTCTGGAATACATCTCGCTCCTTGGAAATTAAAAGGAGCCAACTCATTTTCAGCCATTTTAAAGGAGACAGTAAAACAGTAAAACAATTTATTTCTTTTCTATTTGTGTGAGCATTATGCCTAGCGCACAATAACTTTAGTTTTGTAAACATGTTTTTAATATTTCAGTGAGAGTGAATGAAACCTAGATCTAGTGATCTCACTCACTCTTATAGGAAATTTTGAAAACATATTTACAAACAAAAGTTATTGTGTGCTGGGCATTACTATTAACATCGAAACATACATATTTTTACCTTTCAAAATATGTTTTTTTATGAGTTAATTCATTGTCATTCTAAATTATACCCAACGCACAATAACTTTTGTTTAGTAAACATATTTTTGACATTTCAATGAGAGGGAGTGAAACCTAGATCTAGTCATCTCGCTCACTCTCATAGGAAATTTTGAAAACATGTTTATAAACAAAAGCAATTGTGCGTTGAACATTATGCACACATTTTCCTGAAATTGTGCACCTGTGCCCCTGTGTTTACTTTAAACAAAATTGCGCAAGCAATCAAAGATTAAAATTTTTAAAAACTTCTCTAATAACGAAATTTAATGACTTATATCATCTGAAAATTTATTAAATTTTTTTAAGTGCATTAAAATCTCAAAATCGCAAAAAGTTAGTTCGCCCCTTGTAATTTCCAAGGAGTGATCCGAAAAAAAAATTTAAATTAACCAGAGAAAAAGTTTCACAAATGAAGATAAAAAATAAAGAATGTTACAAAGAATTCAAAAAAATTATACCACTATGCAATACCGTTTTATTTTCACATCTAAAGCGGTTTTCTGACTAGAGGTTTAGCCCTGTTCCCGAAGGTCTCAAAATCTTAAATAGCGAGCAGTCTTATTGCTTTTTGAGAATTTTGAATAATCTAATCCTAAGTCAAATTTTTCCAAAAAATCTTAACTGATAATAAATTAAGTTAAACGATATAGCTGAGCCCTAGGTCTGAAACCTGTATAAGAGACACAATATTCAAGATATTCAATGTGACTTTCGCAAAAATAAGTTTTTTTTTAAATGAAAATTTGAATATATCCTGAATTTTTAAATTATTCTTTTTACATCTGTTTCCTGCTATTCCTTATAAATTTGAGGAATATTGCACTATTTAAACATGTCTTGTAATAAAACAAGTTTGGTACTAATTAAGTAATTTGTTAATAATATAAATAAATCAGCTAGAATTGCAGATTTTTTGTTAACTTATCTTTTTGAATGAAACATTTTGAAATTTCTTTTTTTTTCGTAATAGCTAAATTATGGAGCCATTATTTGAAATTGGTTTTATTTATTTATTCTTTAATATTAAATTTTTCAAATTATTTATTTCAAGTTTACATATTTTGATTTTTTCCATATTTTTTTAATGATTTTTTGTTTCTGAGTTTTTGGTAATCGCCATAATGACTGATATTTAGTACAAAAAGAAGCCATGTCTAACACAATGCCCTCTAAAAGAACTTAGAGCTACAAATGTTGAGAAATATCATTGCAATTATGAGGACATTTTGATATGAATTTTACCTTAAAATTTTCCTTGTTCTGTACTAAAATCGCAAATATTTTAATCAGTACTGGATTTACTACATGTACTAAACGAATTTAGTTTAAGCAAAAACAAATAAATTAACCAGTTAAATTTGGTCAGCACACATTTGAAATTAAACCATAATGGCTCCACCACACCTTTTAGATCAGGAAAATTTTACGAAGTCGAAATTCGAATCCCTTTCTTTTTCACATGCTTTGAATATGTCTTTCTCATTCTCTCATACTCTTCTTCTTCTTTTAAACATCACTATAAGTTCAATTTAGCTTAGGAGAATTTGGTATGCAAAAGAATGAGATAGTCATATGCAAAATATGTGAAAAAGAAAGGGATTCGAATTTTGATTTTATGAAATTTTCCTGATCTAAAAGGTTAGCCGGACCCATAATAAATTAAAATTGATCAAGGCATACAATTGTTTAAGCGGTAGACTACTTGTTCTACATTGGAAGTGTGTCGCTCTTGGTTCGAATCCCACTTAGATGACCAGTAATTATTCTGTCATTGAAGGTTTTCAAATTGCATCCAGTGACCTTCACTGCACTTGATTCCACGAGAAATGGGATTAACAACCCCATCCCCGTACAAGAAGAAAAAGTAATAACAGTACTTGTCTAGAAATCCTGCATGTGGGAAAGCTAGTTTCTCTAGGGAACGCTGTCCCAGCATTATTATTATTATTAAAATTGTATTTACATCGCAAATATTTTAATCAACAACGAACATAGTACATGCCTGTGCTAAATGAATTCAGTTCAACAAAAAATAAAAAAGTTAAACAATTAATTTAAATAGCCAGATTGGTCAGTAAAATTCTAAATTTCTTTACATATTTTCCTATATTTTCCTTTTTTCTACACAAATTATATTTTTTACTGCTCATTTATGTAGCACCATTTAGTTTAGCTTTTCACAATTGTGAGAATTGTCATAAATCATGAGCTAAGATCTATCTTATTTAACTTTGTATACTATGTAAAATTAGTCATTTTAAAGCCCCTATGATAGCTATTCCAGATAATTTATTTATGGTATATGGTGCTATTACAATGTAAAATGAAAAGGGAAACATTTTTTTTAGTACATGCTGCTCTCATATACTTCTGCGTAATCGAGACTTTTCTTTGGGTTGGTTTCTGTCATGATTTTTTGGCGGTACGACGAGAACTGTGGAAAACAGTCGTGCCAAGAACCAACACTAAAAGAGCAGTTATGTACTAAAAAAAAATGTTTTTCCCCTTTTAATTTTTCATTGCAATAGCACTATTATTTCAAATTTTTTACATTATTCTCAAATGTAATTCTCATATGACAATTGTTATTAATTCGCTCCCACTTTGTGGATTGAAATTTTTAGTACAAATCATACGAGAGATTTTTCCATGTAATAGCCCTATTAGAGCGTCAAATTTCTTTTAGTGTAACCGTGAATGGGCAAATTGGAATAAAAAAAAAGTTGGTGAATGGAAAAAAAGCTCTTGAGATGAGCTCTTTGGCATATTGAACTATTCGAAATCTTGAAAGATTAAGCTTTCAGCAACAAATCACATCATTCAGTCACTCATTTATCCATTCATTCTCTTTGCAGAGTCATCGGGGCGAGTAAACAAACGAATTCACTTTGGTGACTGCGTATATTTGAGCGGGAGGCTTTTCCCATCCTCCTCGAGGGTTTGAGTTTGCGTTTTTGGGGGAGAGTTTGGTATACAGTCGACTAGAGTTAAAACCATACAAGACCCTTCAACTGTTCTCACTTGATATGAGGCTTATATCAGTGCTCTTTTATATGGTTCTATTTACAAATATATTTCTCTGTGGATGGGTATTTGGTGCTCCGGGCCAGCCAACGAATGGGATGGGGGAGATGATTATACTTCTCTCAGAATATACCTTTCATCCAGGAAATTCAGGGCTCGAGAATGAATCGACATTTGTGAGATTTTAAGTGTTTGGAATTCAACAAAGGGAATACTGCAACACATAAACCATGGGAGTTCTTGATTTCACCGGGCTGCTCGTGAAAGTTCAAACAAGCCAACCCAACGTTCTACATCTATACACAGTTAATCAAAGAATCGGCACAATTGCTTAATTGATTTCGTTGTTTTAACTCATTTGCTGGAACTTATTTTCGAGCTTTCAGACAGGTGTTTGGAAGCTCTTTTTGAGTAAGCTTTAGGGCAAAATCACATTTACAATAAAACGTTCGCCGTAGCCTCATTGTATTTCGTTAATTTCCGCTTTTTTATTGCAATTCTTACGCAAATTTTCCATTACCGTATTACCTTATCTCATACTCGGTGGAAATAGTATCAGAAAATTGAACAAATAAAACGAAAATTCGATAAACGGTGAGCAAAAACAACTGTACGAGAAATTAAGCGTATAGTTTTTTTGTTTATTGTTTATCGCATTTTCGTTTTATTTTTGAGATAAGGTAATACGGTAATGGAAAATTTGCGTAAGAATTGCAATGAAAATGCGTAAATTAACGAAATACGTTGAGCATTTTGCCGCCAATGTGATTCTGCTCTTAGACTCCGGGGCCTGGCCTAAAAATTGTTCTCAAATTTTTGAGTTTGTAATGGATTTTATAGGAGATTGTTTGACGCTTCATAATTAAATTCTCCAGGAAAATTAATAACTCTAGTAGAGCCTAGTAACCCGTAGGATTGAGTTAAGTCTAATCCGCTAGACACAATTATACAGGCTTCAGATCTAAGGCTTAATCATATGGCTTAACTTTCCTAATTTCTTACCAATCAAGATTTTTTGGAAAATTATCATTTAAGATTGGACAATATGGGCAAGTGATTCATTAACTCTTTCGTCTCTTTTGGGACTCTGGGTACCCATGGAAAAAATGATTTTTTAGACTATTTAGAATCAATAAAATTCCGATTCTTGTGGATGATTACAAACTATAAGGATATCCAAATCTAGGATATTTTTTGCAGGATCCCAATTAACTCCTGAGCTAAGATATTTTTGATCAAAAATCGTGAATTTTCGATTTTATACTTCCTTGCAGATATTGTAACTTTTTTTCGTATTTCTCGACCAGAATAAGGAAAAACCTCTTGGGGTCAATAAGTATGATAACTAACAATTACAGATTGCATAAATTCGAAAAATATTATTTTTCTTAAATTTTCAAAAAACTTGTTCAAACTTTATGGGTACTCTCGTCCCCAAAAATCTAGAGGTCAAATGTAAGGTTATCCCGCCAATGCCCGCCATTTGCTTTTTGACACCAACCTTGTAAGAAAATTCCAAGCGAGAGCGACATTTTTGCCAATATGGCGGATAATTTTGACATTTGGCAGCGAGGGAGATTGCTTTCAGGGAAGTTTTTCCTATTCTTCCGAATTTTGGTGAATTCTGATTATCCAGGAAGTGTTTTTTTTTGGCTCTTGAGAAAGCTTAATGTGTCTACAATAACATCGTGTTGAAAGAAATGTGTTTTAAAGTGTTATGTGTAAAATATTATGAGGAATCTGTTGACAAGCAGGAGCTGGGTGTCTTTTTTAGCACTTCTTGGACATCCCACAAGATACTGGTCAATAATTCATCTTGTTTTAGTTATCAACATCGTACAAGAGTCCTTTGACATGCACAAATAGTTTAGAAAATCGATAATATTGGCTTTGGGAAAATTGAAGTTTGTATCCTTTGCGTTCTTTTGGGGACGAGAGTACCCATGAGTTTTCCAATTTCCCAGAGGAGCAAAAAATTCTTTCTCTGTAAAAGTATCATATTTGACCACTAAGAGTTACAATAAAGTGAATTTTACTGAAATTCGTTCGCTGGATATGTTGTGGTCCGGAAAGAGTTAAATTTTGAAAAACCACTGAAATATGTGGCTATTTTTAATTTTGAGATCACCGGGAACTGGGCTAAGCCTTAGGTCTGAAGCCGGCATTACGACTTAAGCTGAGAGGCGGCTCAACGGAAGAAAATATTTTCAATTGTGGAGCTCAGAGGCAAAATGACACATATACTATGCTTTAGCTATAGGATATGTGCCATTTTGCCTATGAGCTCCACAATTACGAAAATGTTTAAAAATTTTACTACAAAGTCCTTTAACATTTACAGCCTAAATTTTTTTTTTAAATATGAGGAATAATTTCTAAAATTCCTAATCTTATGTTAAAGAATATTGTTCATCAAGTATATTTGTATCATTGAAAAGACCGTACCAATGAAGAAAATTAATGACCAAAAGCATTTTCTTCATAGTAAAATTACTTTCCCTCTGACTGGAGAGTTGAATAAGATTTTTCTCACTCACCTCGGGCCTGGTTGATCATCTGCCACTGCTACTGGAGTCTGCAAGAAAGAAAAGAGCATTTAGTTTCTCGGAAAATGGATCCAAATTTATTCAAAGAAATTCTTCAAGAGACCACTATTATTTTTCAGGGTCAAACAGAATCTCTTGGGACTCACCAGGCCTTCTGGAGATCCTCGCTGGAGATGCTGGGGACTTCCCACCAACAGCTCCCGGTGTTCCTGGTTCTGCTCCTTCTTGGTTGGACTCTACTGTGATCTCCAAAGACACTTTTTATGCACTTTATTGAACCCCCATTCCCCTTTAAAACACTTGGCTCCCGGAGATCTTAGAATTCTGCTCCTGGAGGCTCTAAATGCGGCAAAGGGATGCGTGAAGTATCTCTTTTAGTTCCTTCGCGCCGAGTTTCCCTAATCTCACTTTTATTCCCGGAAAGTCCGCAAAGGTGCTGCCTTTTCTTTTTTCAAAACATTTAACGACACTCAAGATTGATTTTTTGATCACAAATTCACTACACTTTACCCTATGCTCCCCACAAACCCATTCACTACAGAATTTTCCGAGAAAAAAACTGCAATTAATTGACAGGAACACTCTTCACATTCGCTTTCATAGAAACACTTTATTTCTTCCACTTTCTCCACAGAAAACACTAAACCCCACATGCACGAGATTCCCAAAGATCATCACTCACGGATTTCACGGAAAACACTAAGAAAATATCGCGGGAAAACACGAAAAAGTGGGAAAACACGGGAGCCTCGACAAAGCTTCCAATCTTCCCACATAGCAGAACTGCAGTGCAAAAATGAAGATGGCGCATCGGAAGGGAAAGAGCACCGTTAACATTTATTGTGCTTCTTTTTGAAACCGTTCAAATCCAGTTTGCGGGCACTTTGAAAAATGAATAACAAAAAATGCGTAAAATTTTTATTTGCACACAGGATAATTGGATTTCACTTTGAAATTTACATTGAGATTGCTGAGATCCTTTTCATGATCGTTTCGCAAAAGAAAAAAATATATAAAATCTGTAAAATATTAGAAAAAGACATTTATAAGGTTTTAAGTAAGTTACACCCTTAAAAAAAGGAGTCTTGAAGGGTAGAAAAGACTGGAAATGTCCATCGGAATGTCTTTTTGCAGAAGAAATTGTAATAAATTACAAAAACTAGTAAAAACGAATAAAAATCCCCAGAGGGAGCATTCCTGTCCTTAGTTCCAGGGTGCTCTATGTCTTTCCTGGATACCAATTGGTCCATTTTGGAGGCAAGAGTTCTTCTCAGTCCGGGAGCCTGCTGAGTTACCTTCAGATTACCTTCAGAAGAACTGGAGCGGAGATACCAGAGATCATTTTCGGTCAAACTGGGGTCAAACTTAGTAATTCCAAATAACCGGGTTTTTAAGACAGACGGTTAACCGGTTTTAAACCGGTTTTGTATTTAGGATCACAATATGGAATTTTGAGCAATTTTCAGAACTTTAATGCAATATTTGCCACATAAAGGACATGAAATTTTGTTAGGATTATAGTAGGTGAGATTGTTAAGAATCTCACCTAAATATGTATTCTTTTTCTCAGTTAGTTTAGGACTTATTTATTTTACTGTTTTTTTTGTATTTAAAATGATTCAGGAAATTTCAGAGTGCAGGAAAATTATTGAGAGTTTTTCCAATAATATTGTGCGGTGGAAAAGCTAATGCAGTGTAGATTTCCATAAAATAACCATTTTTTCATACAATTTATTTTTCTTAAAATAAATTGCCTATAAACGTTGTCATTTTTGAAAATCTTTAATAAGGAAATACTTCAAAATTTTATTCTAAATCTTGGAAAATGAGAAAAAAATATAGACAACGTTTTAACGAACAAACCAAAAGAGTTTTCCTCATTATTTTTAAATTCCTATGACTAGTTTAATCTTATTAAACTTAAGTTTAGAAAACTTGAATCGTGAAAGGGGATTCAAACCCGGGATACTTGCATCACAGAGCGAGTGCTCTACCATTTGACCCATTGGATGCCCATTACAAGATTTATCAATATTAATTAACAGTTCACCCAGAAAGAGCGATTCTCGGATGAAGTTTTTAAATATTTTTTACAGAAAAAAAAACAGTGTACTACTTTCCTATTGCACTTCTGGTTCCCTCCTAAAGTCAAGGAAATATTTTGCAGTGTATCTTGATTTTCACGAAATAAACTAAAGCTTAAGAGAAATTTTTAAATTTTTGGAAGGAGACAGTTTTAAACCGTTTTCATCTCTAAAAAGCGGTTTTAAAACCGTCTCCAAAATGGGGCGGTTAACCGGTTTTTCGAAACCGGTTAACCGCTCTTGGAATCACTAGTCAAACTTCGGTCAAGCTCCGAGTTGGAATAACCATATCCATTCCTAAAGGCCCAGAACATTGAGCTCTATGCTCCTGGAGGGGAATTCTGTAACACTCTGACAATGCCATATGACAAATTGGGTTCGAATCTTAGCAGAACTTTTTCGAAAATGCGATTCTGTAGCCGTGACATTGCCATTTCAGCTCACGTGGCATTTTCAGAAGTCATATATTTGAGATTTCTGGCAATTCAAATAACAATGAATTTTGTTAAACAAATCAACCAATACGTACTGTATTTTCATAAAATCATCAAGTAAAGGGATTTCATTTAAAATTCAATAAATTGCATTTTCGAACTCATATGATATGACAAAAAAAGCTCGAATGGCATTGTCAAGTTTCGAACTCATGCGTGAGAATGCCACGAAAATTACAGAATTCCCCTACTGATTGCTCGAACTAATCCAGACCATCCTCTCTCCACATGAGCACCATCTTTGAGGCTCCCGGTTTAATGAGGAACAACGACTTGTGTATCTTATAAATTATGATCACTATAATTTTAATAGAAGAACTGACCTCTACAACCTCTTATTTACCCTAGTTGCAATTGCATATATGCCTTGGTCTCAAGAATTATAGCCTTAAGGCAAAAATTCATCCTCTTGTAACAAATCATAAGTATAATCGGAGCAATATGAAAATTCAAATATGAGGGGTTCCTGAAAATCCTTAGTAGCCTTAGTAGTTATCTGTAATCGTGTGGTCTCTATACCCGGGAACGGTTAAACGGTTTCTAAATGGAAAATTTCAAATTTAAATTTTGGATTACCGTATGGTCCTACCTACCCGTCGAATCATTGCTCTACTTGCCGATTTTACCCGGAGGTTTTTTGAATTGTAACGGTATATTCCAGTATATTCAGAGAAAATTTGTAGATTTTCAGTAGAATTTTTGCTTGGAAAATCTGTAGATTTTTGGCAGAATTTTTGCCTAGAAAATCTGCATAGTGTCCATTAGTTCACAAAAATATTGTTGATTTTAGAAGAAACTGTAGAAGTTATAAATAAAATGGTATGTTCTGCTAAACAAGCATTACCGATTAAACATTTTAATAACCCTCTAACGGTGTTTTCTTTAATATGCGAAGAAAAGTTCTAAAACAATGTTTTCTAGGATAATTATGATCCAATAAAGTCGAAAAAACCATTCATTCTTCATTATCTCTTTTAGTTTAGGCGCTAGGTGAGAAAATATAATTTTTTTTTAAAACTCTTTTTGCTTCTAAAATTCACATTTTTAATTTTTTTCAAATTTTTTAAATAAAATATACAAAGTAGAATGACTTATCTTTCAGTAAAAATAAATTTATTTTAGTCAGATAACTTTAAATCGGAATTTTTATGGAAATTGGAAAAGAGTTTTTTTGCACTAATATTTTTTTGTTGCTTTTTCTCTGGCCTGTCACACAAAAATGGGAATAGCAACAAAACGAAGAGTCAAAATGAGTTCAAACTTTCAAGAGATGTTAATAAGACTATTACCGAGGACACTATAGCACTTTTAAATAAATAAAACCTTTATTGTCGCAGTAAATGTGATTTTTGTGAAGATCGCCTGGAGGCGGTCTTACCCATTAGAGGGTTAAACATTTTATTAAACTTATTTCTTAAAAATCGCCATTGGAATGATACAAAAACACGAAATTTAGCTCGTCACTCTGCTTAAAGTTTTTACTTCACTATTCTCTATTTATAACACGGCGTCGCAGAATTCTTTATTTTATATAAACACTGTGATATCCCTAAAAAGCACTCAATTGAATTTTTCAAACAAAATTCAATGAAAAATATTCCATCTTTTCAGACAGATCTGTATCAAAAGTCTGGAATGTAGAAAAAAATCCACAGAAAATCGGCAAAATATCTACAGAAATTCGTCAAAGTATGCAACAATATTCGTCAGAAAGTCTGGAAAAATTTCTGACGAATTTTGTCGCAAACCCACAACCCGTAAGGGACAACCATAAAGGGGATGCATAAGGGGCCCAAACGGAGGCCTGGATGCAGCTGGCGAGTTGGTGAGACATAATACACGAGGAGGATGGAGCGGCTGTAGCTGAGACTGGAGCTGGACGTGTATGGATGGAAGCCGATTGCTGCCCCCAGAATGAATCTATATATCTATTTATCTTGTTGCAAGCCCAAATAAAATTCGTAGGAATATCTACAGATTTATCGGCAGATTTTCGGCAGAAGTGTAGATATTTTCTGCAGAAATATTAAAGATATCTGACGAAATTATTTGATGGGTAGCGAGCACAGTTAGCTGAAAAAAGAAGTGTTTTCAGCATATTTTTGTTGAATCGTTCAGTAAAAATATGCTAACCGGTCAGCAGTCCTTGAACAAAAAGTGCTAACCAAAAAATATTGAAATGGAACTGCCTTGCGAATGTCCTTTTAAGGTTAACAGAATTCAGCTGAAAATACATATATTTTCAGCTGAACTGAGATCGATTAGCATTTGGTGTTCGCTGTGTATTTTTGCTCAACTTTGGATTAACCATTTTTTTATATCCTGTACAAAGGCTTTTCAAAGAACCACCAAGAAAAGAATGAAGGCAGGGAATTCTCTCTGAATTCATCAATTCTTTTTATGCCCATTTCACACCCTGAGGCACATTTTACTGCTCACAATTGGCGGGTTTTCATTGTCGCAGGGTGCAAGTATTTTTCTCCGTAGGAAAATGCCGTATTGATAGGGATCATTCAATAAAATTTACATAACCTCTGGTTGATGTTATTCAATTCATGGATACGGGATATTTCTAGTCATAAATTTAATCCTCTTCCGCTTGCATCTCGGAAAAAAAATCCATCATCCATCGAATCAATAAAAAATATTTATACCCTTATCCCCTATATCGTTTGATCGTGGAAAATCAAAGGATTGCAGAAAATTTACTACTCCTCCACAATTTATAGTTCTCCCCTTCCGTATACGATTGATGGGATTTTTCTCTTCTGCCATTGACATTGGCTTGGTGGGATTAATTTTGATCACTTCTCGGGATTATTGTGGTGGGATTTCGATTAATTTTCCCACATTTTCAAAACCCCATCGTAAAACACTGACTTTTTATTGCAATTTCACCTTTCGGGTTCTTTTAGTGTGACTTTAATGGTGATTTTTATAGGGAAGTTTGTGCTAGTAACAGTGATGGCAAGGATCAACTCCATAAATCCTTCAATTTTTGACATAATTAGTGAAATTCCAGTCATAAATTTGTCTCATCCCGAAATATTTCAATAGAGAGAGAGCAAGAGCCTCCAGGGACAGAAAATAGAACTTGTGACAGAGGAGGAAGGTTTGGAATTTTCACTTTGGAATTGAGGAAAAGCATTGCTCTTTCCATGGGAGTGACTTAACTACCGCAACATATTTGCTTTTGATCGTCTACTGACTCAATTCTCATTCCTCAGCAAATTTCTATAAACATTCCACTCAAGCATCAGAGCATTCAAAGAGCCTAAAGCTCCAAAGCTTTACCATGGTTTGCCTCATATCTGCACTACACAAAAACTTGTGGAATATTTTATATACATATAACGCATATAACTATATAATTCTGTCTAAATTTTATAAAATTTAATCCTTATAAATGATCTAAAATTCTTTGAGAATTTTTTAAATTTTTTTTTTTGGGTTGCACTTTGGTCGATATAGAATTGGACAGTGTTGTAGGAATCAGTAGATACGTCTAAAGCACTTCGGGAACTGCTTTGAATATTAATTATGGTGTTATTCCAATGAAAAATGAAAATGGGAAATTTTTTTCTGAACATTTTTTTTAGTACATGACTGCTTTCATGTTTTTCTGAGTTGTTTTTATTATCTACTTTTCAATTAAAATCAAAGAGAAGTAGATAATGTAGAAGCACATGAAAACAGTAATTTACTAAAAAAATATTCCTAAAGATTTTTTTTAGTACATGACTGCTTTCATGTTTTTCTGAGTTGTTTTTATTATGAACTTTTCAATGAAAATCAAAGGAAAGTAGATAATGTAGAAGCACATGAAAAGAGTAATTTACTAAAAAAAATATTCCTGACTGAACATTTTTTTTAGTACATGACTGCTTTAATGTGCTTCTGTGTTATCATTTTTTCTCATTTACTTTTCAAAGAAAAGTAGATAATGTATGTAGAAGCACATGAGAATGCTTATGTACTAAAGCAAATGTCCCAGAATATTTTTTATTAGTACATGATTTCTTTCATGTTCTTCAGAGTTATTGTCTTTTCTTATACTTTTCAAGGAAAAGCAAATAATGTAGGAGCACATGAAAACAGTCATTCACTAAAACAATATTCCTGAACATTTTTTTTAGTACATGACTGCTTTCATGTGCTTCTGTGTTATCATTTTTTTCGTCTACTTTTCAAAAAAAAGTAGATAATGTATGTAGAAGCACCTGAGAATACTTATGTACTACAGCAAATATTCCTGAATATTTTTTATTAGTACATGGCTTCTTTCATGTTCTTCAGAGTTATTGTCTTTTCTTATATTTTTCAAGGAAAAGCAAATAATGTAGAAGCACATGAAAACAGTCATTTAATAAAAAAAATATTCCTGAACATTTCTTTTAGTACATGACTGCTTTCATGCGCTTCTGTGTTATCGTCTTTTCTTATCTATTTTTCAAAGAAAAGTAGATGATGCAGAGGTACATGAGAACGCTCTAAGGTACATGAGTCTGCGTTAAACTGCTTCTGTGTTACGGGTATCATATTTTCTCATCCACTTTTCAAAAAAAAACGTAGATAATGTAGAAGCACATGAGAATGCTCAAGTACTAAAACAAATGTCCCTGAATATTTTTTTATTAGTACATGACTGCTTTAAGGTGCTTTTCTGTTATGGTTTTTTTTTATCTACTTTATAAAGAATCTACAGAATCACACGAGAACGATCATGCTCTAAAAAAAATTCAGGAGAAAGGTTTCCCCTTTTCATGAATCAAATAGACATCTTCCCTGAAAATTTCATCCATTCATTATGAACAAAGCCAGAGGTGAAACATTTTAGGATATAATTTTATCAAAAAATGAAAATGGGAAGTCTTTCTCCTGAACCTTTTTGTAGGGCAAGACTGTTTTCAAGAGCTTCTACATAATCGACTTTTCCTTGTATTGGATCCTGTCTCGACTATTTTATGATTTTAGAACTCGGAGAAGACTGTAAAAAACAGTCGAGACAGGAATCTATTTATACAAAGAAAGGTCGATAATGCAGAAGCACATGAGAATGGTCATGTATTAAAAAAATGTTCAGGAGAAAGATTTTCCCTTTTCATTTTTCGTTAACATTATCAATAACAGGGGGGTGACATTAGCTCTGAAAACTGCGACCGATTTTAGTGTAAATTTTTCCCTGTTTTCGTAGACATTTCACGAGATATCTCCAAAACTACGTAGGTTGCCAATTTGGGGTTTTTGGTTGCTCATTCAATATTAAATTGGCTTTTATTTTGCATTTGTATTTTTTGCTAATTCATTCTACAATGACAGAAAATAGCTATTAAACATATAAGTTTTTTCGGCTCGCTAGATACATATGGGAAACATAGGAAATGTCATGCCCCTGATCAATAACGTAATTTCTGTTTATGCTAAACCATCTTGAAAATCACCTGAAAATCTCAGATATGATTAAAAGTAATGTCTGATCAATTTTACATATTTTACAGAATAAAATAAAAGATTTATAGTGAACATAAATGGTTTTTCTTTGAAAATAAACAGCTTATTTTCCAATGAAATAATTTATTAACCTAATTAACTCTGTAACATTTGTGAATTCCGTGGTTTGTGGTTCCGTGCATCAGGAGGGGAATTCTGTAACGTTCTGACAATGCCATATGACAAATTGGGTTTGAATCTCAGGGGAGCTTTTTCGAAAATGTGATTCTGTAGCCGTGACATTGCCATTTCAGCTCACATGACATTGTCAGAAGTCACACATTTGAGATTTCTGGCAATTAAAATGACAATGAATGTTGTTAAACAAATTTACCAAGACAGACCGTATTTGCATATCACTAAATAAAGATATTTCTTTAAAAAATCAGTGAATTGCATTTTCGAACTCATTTGATATGACAAAAAAGCTCGATTGACATTATCAGGTTTCGAACTCACGCGTGACAATGCCACGAAAATTACAGAATTCTCCTACAGGAGGGGAATTCTGTGACGCTCTGACAATGTCATATGACAAATTAAGTTTGAATCTCAGAAGAGCTTTTTCGAAAATGCGATTCTGTAGCTGTGACATTGCCATTTCTGCTCACGTGACATTGTCAGAAGTCACACATTTGAGATTTCTGGCAATTCAAATGACAATGAATTTTGTTAAACAAATCAACAAAGACGTACTGTATTCTCATAAAATCATCAAGTAAAGGGATTTCATTAAAAATTCAATGAATTGCATTTTCGAACTCATATGATATTACAAAAAAAAAAGCTCGAATGGCATTGTCAGGTTTCGAACTCACGCGTGACAATGCCACGAAAATTACAGAATTCCCCTGCTCCCCTACCAAAATTCGAAGCAATTGTACATCTCTAGTGAGCATATTTCCCAACCTATTAGAAAAATTTTTAATTCGTTGGACAGGTATTAAACCGACAGGTATTAAACCGAATTTAAATATGCTCGAATTTACTTTAGAAGTCTGCGGAATGATCAGGATTTTCCGATAAGTTTCCATTAAAATTTTCACGTCATGGAATTCGCCATGGACAACACTAATTATCTCATACAACATATCATTTATCTTTTATCCAAGACACTTTCATGTAAACAGAGACGCGAATTTGATGAAATAATTAATAGAAAATTGAATAATCACCTCAAACATTTTCCACAGCAATTTCCGGCTACAAGTGTACAATTTATTGAAAAGGACCTACCCAAAAAGGATCTTCCATCTGTTTGCATTGGTGAAAATAAAGCATAATTATGACTGTCAGTTTTGGGTATTTAGTTGGCTTGTGTTTTTGGGTGTATGTGGTTTAAAATACGACTCAATGTCCCACGGTGGGGCTTTTCCAAAATAACACCAGGAGGAAGTCCACACAACATTCAGCTAGTATATTTCAAGAGGACAAATCCCCGGTTGGTCCTGCTGGGATGACAGATAATTTACACATAGGGTCAAATTCTTGCATCTGTGCGCGCTCCAAAAGGAGGCACATGGCAAACATAAAATTCACTGGGGTGCCCAAGTATAATGAAGCTGTGGTCAGGCATGCAGAAAACAGGGACTATAATGCAATAATGTGGTGGAGAAAAAGAGCAAGAGATAAATCCTTTTTCCCTTAAGTAATCACAACATTGTATTTGGCTTGGGGCTTTTTTTTCTCCCGCCCAATGTTCGAAGTACTCTTGGCTCGTAAGACATTGGGAGCAAATGAAAAGGACGAGATTTATGGGGATGGCCAAATACGAGGGGTAGCAGCTTCTTGGGTGTATCAACAACATTGCAATTTATCAATTATATCCTTACAGTGAGTAGAAGCACTAAATCAAAATCTCCATCTTTCACTCCTGATCTTTCAGACCATTTCTTTCCACGATATACCGCCCCTAAATGGACCAGAGTGCTCCTCTTCCTTTGCCATTATAGGGCTTAAAGCCATATTGATTGTAATGGACTTCTGGAGTTGAGCCCAATTTGAATTAGGGGTTTTGGTAATTGGGATCCAAGTAATATAAGTTTAAGATTTTGGGTATTGAAATAACTAAGCCCTACTTAGGGTAAACTCTCATATAATATCTCTTTAATAAAATTAGAAAAGAATTTATTAGGATCAACATTCCCTTGTGAAAAGTCTTTTATACTATGGAAGAGCGTGGTTTAAAATTTCGTATTTGAAACAATAGGAATATAAATAAATAAAATTAGGGTAATACTCCCTCCGTTCCGAAATAAGTCGTACGTTTGGCGAAAAATTAGGGATTAAGGAATGGTTTTAGAGAATATTTTTGTTTCTTGCAAATATCTTGTGTATGAACTATCCTCTATGTTCAGGTATAATATGGGGATCCTATCACGATGGTAAGTTGAGGAATCGATGTGTTGAAGATGTCCGATTTTCGCGTTTTTTCCAAAGAGCTCCGGTAGATAGTTAATTACTACATAATGGACTGTGATTAACATTACAGGCTAGAATTTGTTCTAAATTTTTAGTAATGCACAAGTAGAATGCAACAGTTATTACCGGTATCACATTTTTTATATCTCAAATTTTGAAGAATGAGCAATAAAAAGAACATCCTTTTTACGTGTTGGAACATCTGGATGCTAAATGATTAGAGATAGGGACTTGAGACCTTTAGTAGACCCCCCATAAGTTGACTCTGGGACAATTTATATGTTTCTCTAAAACATAAATCCAGAATTGAAGACAAAAAATCGCACGACGTGTTTTCGAGTAATCCCAAAAAACATGATTTCGGAGGGGAAGACAAGGAGTGGGGTCAAAATAAAGGACATATTAATGGTCCCAGGGTCAACTTATGGGGGGGTCCCCCGAAGGTCCCAAGTCTCTATCTCTAACCATTTGGCGCCTAATTTAGATTGAAAATAAAACGCCAAAAATAAGGCATTTTTAAGACATTCGTTCCTCAACATACCATCAAGTCTGGACCCCAATTTTAGTTCTGAACATTAGCAATAGTTCCTTACAAGAGATAATTGTTGATACATAAAACATTTACCAACAAACTTTCCCTTAATCCCATTTTTTCCCAAACGTATGACTTATTTCGGAACAAGGATTTATCCCAAACGTACGACTTATTTCGGAACGGAGGGAGTACATGTTTAAAAATTTAGCGGACAAACAAAAATGTACGGGAGATGATCCGTACGGTGTCCACAGACGCGACTAGGTGCATTTTACACGTAATGGTGTAGGATGTAAAATTTCTAAGAAGAAGAAAATTTCCATTTTAAAGGAGTCCTTGTAAGAACGCCTTTATATTTTCGAAAAAATACAATTTTGACATTGAATTACTCGAGATCAACTGAATGGTCTAAATGGGATGGTCTAAATGGGGGGGGGGTAATGCGACACATAGCCTTTTTCCCTCAATTCCTATGTTCACCTCCAAGCGGATGAGATGCCTGGTAGGCCCGGTATCCTGAGGCTAACGAACAAAGATCTCATCCTTCTAGAGAGGGTTGGGCGAGAGGCTAACAACCGATCGAGAGAGCTGACGGTGAGTCGCCAAGACTGGATGAGTTTAATTCGAGAGGCCCGGTCCCTTAAAGGGACGTTGCAGCCACCTAAGTATCCCAAGGAGCATTTATCGCTATAAATGAGTAGAGATGTCTGACATCTACACGAAAACGATGGCGAAGACTTTACAAATTTCTTCTATATAACTGTATAAAAGAGGCCCATATTCGGGTGAACGGGGAATTTTTTCATCTGAAATATAACAAATTTCTATTTTAGATATAATCACGACATTATGTTCGGTAAAATGTATCGATTATGACTGAATGAAATATAATCACTCTGTAATACCAATATTATAACTATCGAATGAAGAACTGTCATTTCTTTTCCATTTCTCTTTAAGACTTTCTCAAATATTTTTCTCGAATCAATAATTATTTATTTATCTTCACCAATTCAGTCAGATTTAAAGAGCCTTGTGCACTTTTATCGTGTGTGAAAGTTTAATGCAACGACCGTTTTCCGTTATAGGACACGAAATTAGTGAATAAAATTCCATTCCCGACTTAAAACTCCCAAGGGAAAGTTGTAAAATTAAAGAAAATAAAATTGAATGAATTTTCCTCCCTTTTCTTGAAAAGTTAATAAATTTTATATTTTAACTGTGTTGATTAACAGAATATATCGCTTTAAACACAAATCTAGACAGCTATCGGCACATATTAACGTTTTCTGTATTATTTTTATTTTAAATTTTGTTTGGTGTAACCTAATTAATGTAATTTTTTACGCCATAAACTTTTTTTATTCTAATAAAATAAAATAAAAATATAACCCGAATAAGTACGAAATATAGAAGAAAACACGGCTTTACATATTTTTGTTATTATATTCACATTAAGTTCTACATTGTATACAAAATATGGATTTTTTATCACTACACAATAGAAAATATCAAAATACTGTAAATTATGCTTTTCTTGAACTTTCTCTGCATTCCAGGCACTCTTACTGCAATTTAATTTGACGTAAAATGGTCAGGAAGCTATCTTAATGCTTGTACTTTCGATACTGCAATTAAAGAAAGAAAATGTTAGCTTTCATAAACAAAATATTAATTCACTACTTTTCCATCAATTACACTTACTTTGTCAAATTTAATCTCTTCTATCTACGTACTCGACTCTACACTGCACACGCTGACACACTTCAAGGTTTTAATTTATGTAAAATATTATTTTTTCACAAATTTTCACTTGAATATGACCCAAGAAGCAAAATAGCTGCCTTATAGAACCAAGTATTAGACAAGTCTTTTAGTGCACTTTTAAAAGACTTAAAGTGAAAATTTTCTATGGAAATTCCTATAGCAGCTCTTGAGATCCTTAAGAGTGCACCACTTATAGTAATCTCAGTAATGGAAGCAAGAGCGTTATAAGTAAATAAAAAGATTTTTAGTTCTATAGTGCATCACTTAGGGAATTCTACAAGACCATTTTAAGAAAAAATTGCTGCTTGGGGAGCGTCTGCTAAGTAAACGAAGCAGAACTTGACAATTTGGCAGATTTATACAAAAAGAACACAAGTTGTATACAAGTTGTCTCCTTTATGGATCAAATACAACTAAAATATATCAAAACATGATGTTCATACAATTTCAAGACATTATGTCAATATAACAGCAAAAATATGTAAGATAAATATACTTTCGATATTTTTGACATAGACTTACACATTTTCACTCAAAAATGGATTATATTATGACCTGTTTATGGATCTAAAAACATTTAGTCGTAATTTTAAGGAGAAATACCAACATATTAACTGGAATTTATCAAATAAAATGTATTATTCTTATTGATAGAAAATAAGTGATATTTTCTATACATTTTTTAGTTAAGTTGTTTTTTCGGTATTTACCGCATATAATTTTCAGTTTATATACTTCCATTTCGTTCATACATTATATTTTTAGAAATAGATTGGTTACGTTGAAAATATGTTGGTTACATTTGAGACATACAATATTTGGATATCAAATGCCGCTTAAGTAGGTAAGTAAGTAACTGAATGAATCCGCATGAAATTCGGTATGGGGTCAGTGTACGGCTTAAGCTTTTTATCCATGCATACTAATTTCTTCCCTCACCCTTTCTTGCAGTAGCTCCCATACAAAATGTGAACCTTTTCCATCATAACTCCTCTCTAAAAAGAAGTAGAAAGCTGATACTTCTCATAGGATCAAGGTTTATGGCAGATGGCAGGATTTTTACTAAGGTCTTTAACCAAAAAAAATGGGCAAAAATATACTGTATTAATTATAAAATTATTCTTTTCAGTAGTTAAAATCTTCAAGTGTGAAAATCGATGAGAATGTGCTGATTTTGCCATTCACAGTTCACCAAAATACCTATTTAATCACCCCTTACCCAGTACTCTTCTGAACTTTTGACCCTTGAACACGGGACAAAACCATGGATATTTAGGTGTCTGTTTTATTGAGGGGTATTCAATTCACTTTAATAAATTACCTTCACTAAGCAGTTTTACTGTATACTAAAATTAACAACGTCCCAAGTGAGGCATTAATTGTGAGCGAAATATTCTCCTTCTGGACACACAAAGCTCTTCCACAGGATCTCTGACAAAGCTCCAAATGGCTTTTGTTGAATGGTGAAAAAAGGAACAACAAACTGAACTCATGAAGTATTTACAGCAAAAGCTCTCAATAAGTGAGTGTATGTGCATTTAACATGGATGGACAGTTGAAAAATGGTGAGTGTTTTCGGGGAGAAATGAGACTCTGTCAATGGGGAGCAGTTTGAACATATCTCCACACCCCTTCAATGTCTATTTCCGAAACTCATATATTTTATCCTATCCCAACCCCTTTTTTTTCCTCATCCTCACCAGCCCACGTTAGACAATATTGAAGGCCCACCCCATATCGTGCTGGGAAGAAAAACATCCAACGATGTGTTGGAACTTAAATTAAATCTTCTTCACTATGGGTTTTTTGTTCTATTATTTCATTTCGATTTTCTACCCTTATTGGACAACATTATTCTTCGTTGGTCCCCTTTTGTTTTCCCCCCTCCCCCTGCAGAAGCGTTAGGGATCAAAAATCGAAAAGAAAACCGAATGAGCCTGAAGAATTTCTTATTGCAAGTTTGTATTTTTGAGGAAGTCAATACAGTAGAGCCTCGTTATAGTCCATATTTGGTTCCAAATTTGACACTTGGGTCGTATTATAGTCCATGTCATTTTTTAAAATTATCAACGACTTTTAGTATTGAAATTGCTCGACTGCTTCCACTTTCTTTGCGATTGTGGTACTTGTCCTCGCTCTCTTCATTATGGATCAGAATTATCACAACTACTCAATTAAGTTTGCCAAAAATATTAAAATAATTATAACAACATTGCATGTCGCGTACTAAAAGACATAACCTAACTTAAAATCAGTGTTTTGAAATCAACGGTCAATATATTGTGGACTATAGAGCGATGGCCTATAGCGGGGTTCTACTGTACGTTTGTCAAGACGGGGTCATATAGGGTCATAGGGGAACTAGATTCATATACAGTGCCCGCTCTCTAATCCGGATCGCCGTAATCCGGACGAGTTATCGACGGTTACCTTTAAAATCATTTTGAGGTTATGTATGCATGTGTGTTCAGCAATGAGAATGAATTATCCTGTGAAGTTTTTGTTCAATAAATGAAGTATAATAGCATAGAATTCTCTAATTTTGTCTTTTTAAACTTCTTTAAAACTTTTATTCTAATTCTCGAAAAAAAACCTTGTATTATATTTTCAAGACGTTGAACAAATTCAAAAAATCCATCCGGATTACGAAGCGGACATCTGTCAAATTGTCTCCCAATCATCCGGATTACGAAGCGGGCACTGTACTTATACGTTCTGCTTTTTGTCCAAAAAAATTCTAATCAACTTGGAGGTCAAACAGTTGAAGATACTGCCATCGCCTTTGAAGTGACCCTGTCAAAAATCAATTAATTTTCTTGATTCGATTTTTATATACTCTGCTTCTTCCTTTCTAAGCCTCTTTTTAGCATATGTCTTGCAAAATGGGTTATCGGAAGACCAGGGGCAAAATGTGGCAAACAGAAAATTTCAAAAATTGATATTTTACGAGGTTAGGGAAACCGAGACCTTAAATTTTTATCACAATTTTATCACGTGAACTTTCTCAAAATTATAAAGTTTCAAGTAATTCGGATAAATGTCCTAATTCAAAACCATTTCCAGACACTTTAACTTTGACAGAAGATTCAACACATTAAGTTCATATTTCTTCTGAAGAGAATTACATAAATTTGCTCCTTGACTCTTCTAGAATGTTTCTGTTTAGTGAAAATTCTTCAGATATAATTCAAAAACTTCTTAAATACAAGAAAAATACGTGAGTGTAAAATGCTTCTATTGGAAACATATTAATCCAAATGGAGACAAGGGAAAGTTTCTAATTGGAGACAAACAGTGTAAGTGTAACAGCAACGAAAGGCTTCCAAAATCTTGTTGAGTTACTCTCGAGTGCAGGATTTGTTCTTATTCCTGGTCTTTTCTCCTTTCTCATCTAAAACAATAAGAAAATCTCTTAAAAAAAATCATATTTCCGGGGTTTCTGAAGCATTTGCAGACATTTCAGAAAAAACCTTTTTGTTCACGAAATAGGTAATTATTTCATTTGAAAACTTCACGTACCGTTAACAATGAAGATTAGCACTTAATTTAACTAAAATTAGCAAGAAATATGACATATCAACAATAGGGAAAACCGGAAGTCGTCGGGAAGAGATAATCACTCAGGGAAACACATCAACTATCATCAGAGCTTTCCCTGAGTGATTATCTCTTCCCGACGACTTCCGGTTTTCCCTATTGTTGATTGCAATTAACGTCGGCTTATACCCACAACGAAATATGACATAAACGTTAAACAAAACGAATAAACAACAGTAACCTCATTGTGTTTTTCATTGGAAAACATGGTCGATCGATGAAAAATTCGATGGTGAAAAGGTACACTTTTAATTTTTCTGAGAAATTAACAAATTAAAATAATGAAACTGTAAATTTAAATAATGAAACTGTGGTATATAAAATATATAAATATAATAATTTTGTACAGTATTTATCGTGAAAACAATGATGCTTCCATTTGGAGTAGCGAAAAATTTCCATTTGGAGCAGGTTTTGAATTATCTTAATTTACCCTATCTGAATTATTTCGTAATATAAAGGCATACAAATTGGCTGTCATAATTTACCCTCTAATTTTTTAAGAATCTTGACCAAATTTACTTTTGGTTTAATCGGTTTAATTTATTTTTCATTTAATTTAATTTAAATCTTTATTTAATTTACTTTTTTAAATTAAAAAGTTTTTTCTAACAGATTGTGAACGTAAAAATAGACCTTTTCCTTAGTTTTTTTTCATTAATTCTTCGCGACCGACGTTTCGAGAAAGGATGTTCTGTTCATCAGGTTTCGAATATGGAGGAAAAACCACGTACATGTGGGGAAATTCTGCTGCTGCAATGCACTTGAACTTTGTTTTTTTTTACAAATCTTCACTCTGAAGTTCACCATCCAATGGACTGTTCGGTGTCAGTTCCGTATTTTTCCAGTATCCAGTTCAGTATTTTTCCGTTTACAATCTGCTACAACCTATTAGACCCAAAATTCCTCCAAAACGTTCTTTTCTAATTTCGTTTATTCTCCGAAGATTCTATTAATAGAAAATCATTAAATGCTTAAAAAATGACCAATATGTCCAGGCTCATTAAATGTTTTGGTCCAACAAACACTGTTTTGCGTGCTACCAAAAAAGGAAACTGAGAGCTTTTACCTATAAAAAAGCTTAACGGTGTTGAGCTTTTATTTTTCCATTGTATAAATTTTATAAGTAAAAGCGAGTTGAGCACTATATGTGGACAATCTACGAAGTATTTTTTTGGCGGGAACGATTTTTGAAAAATTCCTTGCTATAAAAATTGTCATTTGAATAAAAGCACGCGGGATTCCATTTTGTCTGTAAATAAATTCTTAGTGGTCAGTTAAAAGCACAAGAAGAAGCAGTAAGTGTTCCTCAACCATAGACATCTCCGCAGGATCTGTCAAGTTATCCCTTAATTTTAATTAATTTAAATAAGGACACACTCTAGGTAAACAATAAAAGCTTCCACTTGACAATTGCCATAACATGGCCTTAACGTGCTATAAAAGTTCCAAGAGCTTGATCAACCTAAACATTTTGATTAATTCTTTAACACTTATGTATATTTTTAATTGATTCAACTAATTTTCCTTCTATACGATTAAATTCGAATTTTCCTTCAGTGTACGGTTACGGTGTAATAAATCGTATATGGTTCTCACCTGAGTAAAGTAAAGCCTGAAGGAAAGTTCTCACCTCATGTGAGCGCAAATTAGAAAAAAAAATCTGTCGTCGCCTCTTGGTGGTGTCGTGTTGAGGCGTCACACCTTTTTATGAGGTGAAACTTGAATAAAGCTCATAAATACCACCGCACTTGTCATAAAAGTCCATCCCCTCGCACATATCAGATATGAATTTTCAAATAAAATATGGGACGGAAGAAATTCAGGAAGTTGAGAGAGACTGAACAGGCCGCAATTCTTCTCAGGATCAAATTTGCCTCGTAAAATATACATTTTTTTTGTATCTTAACCCGTTTAGGTTTATATAGACGAGGGTATTTTAAATTGAAATATTGGGAGAAAATGTCTCAACAATTTTTTTTGTACTGTTTTATCAATTCTTCAATTTTCTGGTTTCGAAATAAAATAGAAAATCTGTAGGGCTTCATATTTCATCGGAGACACATTTAGAGGGATTCTTTCTGTACAGAAGTAGATCTTGAAAAATTCGAAAATCTATTTGAAGATCCAAAAAAGAGACTTTCTTACTTCTTAACACTTTCGCAAGGTGGCGGAAGTAACATCCTGTTCGAATTTCGAAGTGCTCAAGTGTCAAAATGTGACGGTCTTCACATTTTTGTGAGGAAAAAAACTGAACAACATCGATTGTTTTGCCAGCTTTTTAGTGTTATATTTGATAAATTTCCCCAACTTGTTCGAAAATTTAGTATGAAAATTCGAAATTGAATTTGAATTCTTCGAACTTCAACGACTTTTTGTGCAAATAGAGTTCCATTTACCGTGTAAACAGACGGAATTTCCACGGGAATTCCCACGAGCAAATGGTAAATTTGCTATACAAGCGCCCTCTGCAAAAGTGCACGAAACTGCCCGAATGTCTTGAAATATTTTGAATTTCAAATGGAAATTTTCCGTTGGAGGGTGAAATATTCAATTTTCTAAAATGGAAAAAAGCTATCTCGCTCGAGATAGCTTTTTGCTTCCGGAGAATTCCGAAAATTTAATTTGGAGTGTTTTTAAGCAAATAATATATGAAAAAACATGTAAAATCTCCTGTAGTGATCAAAACATTGATTTTAAAAGCAAATTTGAAATCGAATAATAATACTATAATAATTTTGAAAGCATTAGTGTTTCTGGATTAAATTAAATATTCATCAATAATATTTCAGAAGAGGTTTAAATGATTGGAAAGGCATATTCAAAATATATCTTTTTCAATAAATCCCATTATTGAAAAATGTAAAGAATATAATAATTTAGATAAGAAAATACAAGAATAATAAGAACTGTCCAAGTTCACTGGTGAAAGTTACAGCCAGAAACCATATTAAACTGCCTTTTCGGATATTAAATATTACTTCAATATTTTTTATTGTTTACTTTTTTTTGGAAATAAAATTTTAAAATATTTTACAATCTTCTTGTTTTTTTTTAAACAATTTGTATTCAATTATTATACAATTAACTAATCTTTGTAAAATCTCTGTTCCGAATGGATTGACTGCTTGGTCACCCAGGGACACTTTATACATTTTCTTCTAACACTTTATAAAATTTTAAATTATCAGCACTACAATTAAACGAAAATTAATCAATAGGTCCTATCAGCAAAGATATCCAAAGCCAGTCGTTGATTTATCCACTTTAATTGGGGGTTTTTGACAAGATATTTACGCTATAACAACATTTCTAATCATTTCTCGAGAAATTTTAAAAGATTTTCCATGAAATGTATTAATAGATAATATTACTAATATCCTTGTGGTATAATAAAGCCACTTTAATAAAATAAAGTACGTAAAATATCTTCTAAATACACATTCCGTTATTTATATTCGGAAAAAACAAAATTTGAAATTCAAATCTTCGGAGCATTTTTGTGTTGCGCTTGAAGTCCACCAGAGGCGCATAGAGCGGATGGTAAAAATTTGACAGTTCAATATGGGAATTTCCATCCGGAATTCCCATCCGGAATGGAAAATCTCATGGGAATTCCCGTGGGAATTCCGTCTGTTTACACGGTTACCTTTCATCCAAGACACTATTGGAGAATCAAAATCTACTTGTGATCGGGCTCATTATATCATACGGAAGGATATTTAATCTCAGAAAAGAACCAGTAAAGGAGATTTTCCTAGACTCATCAGTGCATAGCCTAGTGGGGTGTATTTCGAAATACCTCTGTTTAAAAGGGGCTTTTGTGTTTATTTTTTCAACGATATCATCCCCTTCAACTTTCGCGATGGCAATTGTTGGTGTATTCAATGCAAGGAATTGTGACTAAGAAAAGAATATTCTAAATAATACTTTGCTGCACTTAAATGTCTCTCATCTTGGGGAATAATCTCCTTCTATAGGAGGTATATTTCCTCACAGAATATAATCTCCGAGACTTTTCCCAAGAAGCTTGTGTGAAGATTGTGTTTTCTGAATTCACTCGGCGCAAGGAAAATTGTGTCAGAGGACACAGACAAAATTTACTGGTGAAATGGTTATAAGGAGAAAAAAAAGTAACAACTTTTTCCCAAACATTGTACCATCCGAGAGAGAATACTCTATTCACTGGATGAGCTTATGAAAGGGTGTGATATCTTCATATGTGTAAATTTTACCATTTTATCACCCACATTTTTCCCATTGGACTCTTTGTGTTGGCTCTGTTTCCTTTAGGAGAAAATGTTCATTCCCCCAAAATGCGTCCACTATCGCACCCTTCCCCCGACTCCCTATCTCTCAGACAATATTTTTGCAGAAAAATGCACCCGACTATTTTCCCACGCGAAGAAAATTGCATATATGAGATGAAATCGAAAATATGTGACAAAAAGGGTGGTTTGAGGGGATGAAGAAATATCAATTTTGTGAAGGAAGCAATTTACTCGAGATGGCTGAAAAATCCACCTAAAGCTTTTTCCATCTATTTAGGGTGTCCTGTCCGATTTTCCTATGCCATACAGAAAAAGAGCCCGACAGGGAGATTTTTGTGTAATATTTCCAATGTCCTGCTCGGGAGGGAGATTCATTGACATGGACAGCGATGCTAAATTATTAGATTTTTCCAGTACCATGTTATTTATTTATAAAACCAATTTTTCTTTAAAATATATGTTAAATGTATTTAAAAATGGTTTAACTTAATTGCCAAATTTTATTATAATATAATGGTTTATTCTTTCGAGTAAAAATGTTTTTGGAATATTCAAGCTTCATGCGGTGTTCCGATAGTTGGCGCTAGAGTTAGTAAAGCTACGAAAATGGGTTTTAAAGCTATTGCAGTGTAGCGACTCAAAATTGAATCGCCTAAAATTATCAATATTTGAGAAACACTTGAACAGTCCGCGACTTAATTATGAATTTGGCTAATAAGCAATAATTATGTTACCTCGCGACACAGAAGAAGAGTCATAAGGCAGTCTTGTACGCGGAGTCGATAAATATAGTCAAGAAAAACACCAGCTCCCTTCTTTTAACCCTCTAACGGGTAAGACCGCCTCCAGGCGGTCTTCACAAAAATCACATTTACAACGACAATAAAGGTTTTATTTATTTAAAAGTGGTATAGTGTCCTCGGTAATAGTCTTATAAACATCTCTTGAACGTTTGAACTCATTTTGACTCTTCGTTTTGTTGCTATTCCCAGTTTTGTGTGACAGGTCAGAGAAAAAGGAACAAAAAATATTTGTGTAAAAAAACTCATTTCCAATTTCCATAAAAATACCGATTTAAAGTTATCTGACTAAAATAAATTTATTTTTTACTGAAAGATATGTCATTCTACTTTGTATATTTTATTAAAAAAATTTGGAAAAACTGAAAATGTGAATTTTAGAAGCAAAAAGAGTTTCAAGATTTTTTTATATTTTCTCTAGCGCCTAAACTAAAAGAGATAATGAAGAATGGATGGTTTTTTCGACTTTATTGGATCATAATTATCATAGAAAACATTGTTTTAGAACTTTTTTTCGCATATTAAAGAAAACACCGTTAGAGGGTTAATGTCCTTAAAAAATAGGCCACGCCTCCATATAACTTTAAATTTAAAAAAATGAGATTTTTCTATTTTTTTCATAACATTCTGTCATTGAATGACGTTTCAGGAAAAATGCTTTTTTAAAGTGAAGACAATGGATAGAACTTGTGGGCGTGGCTTCAAAGAGTGTATTAGATGGGTGTAACAGAGGAAAGGAATAGACCTGTTTCAAAGGGGGCGTGGCATAATTAATTTTTTTTTATTATTCTGTACTTTAAGTCATAATTCAAGTTTAATAAAACCTTGAAAGCAGCATAGCGATAGCATATGGGATCACGGAGTTGAATAATAGGGAGAAGTGTGGCATATTTGAACTGGAGTACCTTTGAAATAGGACTTTTTCTTCTATTTTAGGCACATTTTCATGAAAAAAGGGTAAAGAGCTCAATTTAAAAACTGTGTCAATTCAAAAGTGACCCACTTCTCTTTAAAAATAAAAGGAAAATATAAGAAGTAAAAAATGGATTCCGATGGAGGCGTGGCCTATAATTATTAATTGGCGTGGCTTAATTAGAAAATGAAATAGTCTTTTTACATGTTATGTTCATTGTATTCTAACATCTCCAGTCACATGTATTGCAGGGTACTGTCGGACAAATCTTCCTCAAGTCTAGAATGTGACAATGCTGTGTCCATTTCTAGGAGTGAGGGTTATAGGAAAAAAGCGAGAGCTGTTACAAATCCCTCGAAATGATGACATTTCTCGTTTTTGATTTCCATTACAGCCTCCTTCCCTCTGAACCAGGGAGGAAAAGTGTACAAGGAAAAGCCGAGAGAAATGATGTGTTTCCATGTTTTCATCTTCCAGTCAGATGGCTAGTAATGCCATAAGAAGCTTCCCTAGAACATGTGTGTATTTTGGCACTGTCTGGCATTTAACTCTCATTTCTGTGGAAAAACACTCAGAAATGGATTTGATTGGTATGTCATCGTATGTGAGATTTTTCTTGTGAAATTCCACAAGATCCGCTTCAACAGAAAATCCATTAGGAGTCTCGCAAATGAATTCTTGGAAAAGGAAAATACTATTTCATTTGAACTTTATTTGTGCCTTTAATTGCTAATTATTCAATGAAATGCCTTTTAAATTTCAATTGGTTAAATTAACTTTGACCTTTCAACCATTTTACAGTACCCTTAAATACTCCTCTTCCCAAATGCCAATTTATTGTGCTGTGGAGAAGAAAATACAGCAGAGCTGTGGACCATTTAGACATGATAACGAGACATGTGCATTGACACAGTTGCGACAATATGCTCCATGTGACATGTTACTGACATATGGCCATGCCACTGGCAATTGAAACAATTTTCGTTTATGATCATTAAATCTATTTTCATGAGAGAATACATCAACTCTGAGGCTTAAAAAGCCCTTTTCTTGAGAGATGAGGTATAAAAAAAATATTCAGAATTCCATTTCATTCTGAGAGACGTGAAAAGTTTTATTAAAAGAATTACATACCAACGATGGAATCTTTCTCTTTTTTTTATTTCCCTGGCCCAAGACACCCTTTCGCCAAAGCCATTGGAATTTTCCTGAACCAGAGAAAATCGTAGAATGGGAGGGGAAACACGATTTTCTCGAAAAACACCCACTCCATTCCCACACAAAAATTACTTCTTCAAGAAAAGGCCAGTCTTGGTGCTTCTTTTTCATTTCTCAACAGCAAAAGCTTTTCATCTGCTCATGGAAGTCCGTTCCTCCTGGTCCACACACAAATAGAGCATCATCATTATTTTCCGTTGTTGTATCAATTTCATTTTATTGCCACTCTCAAACCCTAGCAGAAAGGGGGGATTTTCCAGGGAGAAGTGATACATATAAAAATAACACTTAATAGCACCCTCTGACACAACTAGATTTTGATGGTGCGAGAAAAGTTTTTGGGGGTTGGTCCCTGGCATTCACCATCTGTTTTCCTTGGTCAGGCATCCGTGGTGTTTTAGAGACAAACCAACCGCACACAAAACACACTCAATCGTGACCAGAAGTCGGGAAAAGCTCCCCTGGTCCACTTGGAAAAATGGGGCAAGAGTGCTAAAAAGCGAAAGGGAAGAAATGAAAGCCAGTTAGACGAATTGGTGGGCGAAAAAGGTTACAAGCATCATAAAGAATCACTCTATTGTTGGGTATATTCTCGAGGTCAGAAAAAGAAACCACCATGGGCAGCAATGTTAAGGAGATACTAAAGGAAACCACACAATTTAATACCCTTCTATTCTCCATCAACAAAATTGCATTTGACTGTGAAAATCAAGGGGTAATTCATTTGTAGAAACCTTACTTGAAACCCAAGAAAGGGTTTTACGAAATCTAAGAAACGTGATAAAAATCAAGGAAATTTCGTAATGAGTAACCCATTTGATTCTTTAAGAAATTGCATAATATTTTCAGGTTTCGCGAAATGTTACTTAGGTTTCTGAGAAAATCATTTGGTTTCTGAAAACACTTTACTTTATGATGTTCTTATTTATTTCTCGTTAACATTTTTGGTATTTTTCACAACATCTCCGAAGCTTTATTGAGTTGTATGAGACTTTCAAGAAATCAGGGTTACTTCTTTTGGTTGAACGGAATTTCTGTTATAGGCTTTCCACTTATTTGTTTAGTTTTTCTCTAAATTTCAAATATTCCTTGGGTTCCGCAAAAAAAAATTTAAAATTCGGTATTTGTCGTCACCATCATCATAATTTTCAACCGCTTATCCGTATTGGGGTCGGGGTCCATAACATCCAAATTAGCAGTCCACGCTTGTAGATCCTCCGCCACTTCAGGAAGATGTTCGGGTTCGATTCTTAGGCGCTCCAAAGCAAGATTCTGAATTTGATTCAGCCAGCTTGCCCTAGGTCTGCCCCGAGATCGACGTCTCCTCTCAATAGCTTGTATAACTTTTCTGGGTATTTGTTTCTCTGTATTTGTATTTGTATTTGTTGTCTGTATTTGTTTCTCGTTAAATCTCTGGTGATTTTTACAAATTCCCAAAACCTTTTATGATTTTCGTTAAACTTTTTCGAGAAACCTCCAAAACCCTTTTCTGAAACATTAGAAACGAAAGCCACTTCTTGTATTTCCAGGTTTAGCGGATTTTTATTTCAGAATTTTTGGTTACTCCATTTAGTTTTTCTCTAAATTTCAAAAATTCTTTGGGTTTTGTCGAAATTTTGATGCAGAGCTATTTCATAAATCCTTATTTTGATTCTCATTAAAATTCTGATGTTTCTTATAAATTTCCGAAGCATTTTGGGGTTTCGTCGAACTTTTTCTGGGCATCTACAGTGGTGTCATCTGTGCAGGAAACCATCAAATATTTTTACAAAACATTAGAAAGGAGATAGAGAGATAAACTTTGGGAGCAGCAAGTGGTGTCCATCCATACACTTTGAGCTTCTGTTCCGGCCCCAGCGTCAGCTTCAGCCTCTCCACCCTCCTCGTGCATCCTTCTTCGCCGACTCACCCACTGCAGTCAGGCCTTCGTTTGGGCCCCTTATGCATCCGTTTTCTCAGTTATTCAGGTACGGGTTTTCTGTATTGAGCCAGCCGGTCCTTTGGATAGATTCCATTAGACAAGCCTGCTTCAATTTTAATAGGTCATTTCAGGCTGGGACAGCCACATACAAATCGTAAGATCGTTTCTCCAGCGTTCTTAGAGGCTTAAAAATTAGTAACAGGGGTCACTTCTTGATTTCGGGTTCAGCAGAATTCTCTTGAGATGTATCGAATAATTTCATGACCTTTTCTCAAAATTCCCAAGATTACTTGAGTTTCACGACAATATTTTTGAATTTCTTAAGTTTCTGAAACATTTCTTTGTTAACTTCACTGCGTTACTCCGTCGATCGCGTGGATCTATTAGAAAATTTTATCGAAACCTCAGAATTGACAAGGTATAATTTCTAAGTTACTTAAATTGTTCAAGTTACTAGTTCCTTGGAAAAATTTATAGGGGAAACTGGGGCACCATCAAACATAGGGTAGCACCAAATACTACGATTTTTAATCAGATATTCGACTGCAGAGGACAAGACTTATAGAAATTTATAGGCAATCTAAGGATGCTTGTCCATTGAAGAAATGGTCGAGATAGTTCAAAGTTTAGAAGTGAAAATTAGTGTTTGGTGCTGCCCCGTGTTTGGTGGTGCCTTAGCTTCTCTATTGATACATCGAGTTTCTTTAAGTTCTTCGAGTTCCTATTCGGTTTTCCGGAAGTTACTCTTGGGTTTCTGAAGGGTTCCCCGATCAAACTGGTTCAAGTTCTCCTCATTGAGTTACCCCTCACTCGCCTCACTCAATCAGCCCTCCTTATATTATTATTTCAATCTTTCGGGTTTCACTAGACTCTTTTAGTGCATTTATCCTAAATTTTCTTGTGTTTTTAATAAAATTCCTTGGCTTTCTCAATTTCGGGAACCCTGGTTTCTAGAAACATATTTTACTCCGCATAAGTCGCTCCTAGCAAGAAACTTTTAGCAAATTTTCAAAATTCAGAAACAAGCAACTGTCGACGATTCTTTCCAATGAGTCACCCCTTGTTCTTCAGATCTCCTGAAAATTCATTGGATTTCTCCTGACCGTGGTGTCACATATGAGATTAATATTAAGAAAAGCCGGAAAGAGAGGAATACAGCATGCAAAATTTCAAATGGGAAATCACGTGTGTTAGAAAGAGTACATTCTGGTAGAATAATACGATGAGTAAGATATTACTGTTCGTATCAATTGCTTTCTGAATCGTATCAGAGGCAATTCGAGCAATTTTTCATGCGTACCAACTGTAATTCGGTCAGTTTTCGAGCGAAACGCGAAAGAGGGGCAAGATAAAACACTTGCTATCTTTTTTGGCATTCCCGCAGTTCAGAAAGTATTAATCTTAATATTAATCTTATATCTGACATGGTCATGAGAAACTCGAACTTCTTGGTAATGAAATGTAATAATGAGTTACCCCTTAGTCGAAATTCTGCAAGGAAAGTGAGCAATGTCATCATGAAAAGTGTAAGATGGCATCAGCATAATGTATTGACTTTTCTTACTCTGGATGATTTTATCTAATTTCCGCTTAAGAGTAAACTGTCCTTTTAAGCCTCTCCCATGTGACTCAAAATTCACTCCGGTCTTTGTTTCATCCCTTCATTGCACCTAATGCCATTTTCTTGGGGGAGAGACACTGTAATTGGGTTTGCCATTCGATACCGCCTTGATTAGGTTATTCTTGTCGACAATACTGAAACCATAATGCAATTATGGGGAGTTCATACGGACGAGACAGTATTTCAGGGAGGTCTTGCCTGCCCAACCACAAGCTTTTCTATGATCTGGCTATTTAGCATTGCATACATCTCGATATGTCAGCAACAGAAACTACGACGATAATGTGTATCCTGGCATGAGTTTGTGGGAATTTAAATTGCAAGGGAAGACTTGAAAAATAGATGAGAGAGCTTGAAAAAATCATCTTTAAGAGTTAAAAAACAGAAAGAAAATTTGAAAAATATGGCTTGAAAATCAAAAATGCATTTTAATACGTCTTCCTGTCTGGCTGTGGTCAGCTCTAGAAGCCAAACGGTTAGACATAGCGATTTGAAATCTTAGTAGGACCCTCCTATAAGTCGATCCAAGGACCAGACGAAACTTTAATATTTTCCCATCCTTCTTCTTCTCGGTGATACAAAATCAAAATTCTTTAAAAATTGTATAGGGTAATTGTACCAAATTCCGGCTAGCTTTCAATTCCGGTGACATTTTTTATTCCTCGAATTTCCATGATTTTTTAGTTTTGCATACTCTGAAGATTATACAAAGCAAAAAAAAACAATAACTAGCTTCGACAACCGAGATGATGTGAAAAAGACGTTGGAATAATTCCCGAAGGGCAAAGAACTATGAGAATGAAGGTGGCCGAAATAGTCCACCAAAACTATGTCTACATATTTATTAATTTTAAAATATATTAAAGATGATTTTAGAGAAAATGAAGATGATAAACTGTCTACAAGGTTCCAAGCAACTCTAGAAGGAATGAAAAAGTTCAATTTGTATTAAAGAGATGGCAAAGCGTCCCAGCTTTGCGGAATGCTCGAACTCATGAGATAGAGCTCACCATGAATTAGCTTTTTGCATAATCTTTTGGAATAACTGATTTACTAGAGATCAAATTGATTCATAAATCACAAAAGCATTTCAAAATCAAAAAATCGGTATTTATTTGATTCATTACCGATGAAAACCGATGCAGCCGGGTTCTAATTTGCAAGACTTTTCCAAAAAATCCAAATTTAACCAAATCGGTTGGAAAATGAGCCTTCCAAAGTGGTTGAACTTTGACCTTCAATAATTCAAAATGGCGAATTTTCCGGCCATAGGTATGTTTGGGCGAAATGTTCGCCAGGACCAGCTCTAAAACATATCCAAAAATCATTGAAAAAGATTGGGCCAATTCTTTGCAAAATTGGAAAAACCTCATTTTCGACCTATTTTTGAGGGATAGGGAACGTACGAAAGGGGAGGGGAGAAAAGTAAAGAGGTTGGGTACGAGATAATGTCATTTGAGGAGGGGTCATCGAAGACCGGAAGTCGATATTTCTTACCGTTTAAGCTCTAGAACATTGAGAAGTTGAAAAAAAGTCGATTATATAACTGCTCTCTCTTTGAGTTCGAGCAGTAAAATATTATATTTCAAACTTCAGACTTTCGCGCTTGCATGCGACTATGCCGAAATTTGGCACACTTTACTCTAGGTAAAATATTTTTGATTATTAAGTTTTTTTTTATTTTTTCGACAATTTCTAAATAATTTTTTAACTTTAAATTATTTACCAAATTATAAATTTAATTCAGATTTATTGATACTAACAAATGATTTGTGACTTCTAAGATTAATTAGTCAAACTAATTAAAGTTTCTAATAAATTAACTGATTTTCTAAATAGTCGATGTTTGAATTCTAAGTTATTTCTCGAAGTTTATTCAATTTCAAAATCCTCTTCCCACTTAATTGTTTCTGTGATGGAAGAAAAGCGAGGAAATGGGGTTTTACCAGGGGAAGGATGTTATAGTGGATCGAAGGCGAAATCCACACTTTCAATTCCAGCAGTATTACTAAGTCACAATACCCTAATTATATATATACGGAAGATTTCTAACCCCAACTCGAGCTTTTTTGACAAATCCTCACACCATCCTCCCAGTATCTTTCCTCCAAGAGATAGGGCATTAGAAATGGCTCAATGGGTGAGAGAGTAAATAAAGTTTGGGTGAGATAAAATGGTGAGATTGCTGAACAAATAAATAACTCCACACCCCTTTTCGATGGTGAAGGAAAATCCACGGGAAGATCCAAACACCCCCCAAAAAAGGGGAGCATCATGTGCAATTAAAGAGATACACGCGCGGCTTTCTCGAATTTCGGTCGGGTAACCCAGCTGGCAATACCCTTATTACATCAGTAATCCCTATGTAATCATATTGGAGAATTGGACACTTGGGGCGGTTCTCTTGAAAATGTCTTAAATCGAAAGAACAACAATTCTTATATGAGACTAACCCCTGGGGAATGTTGTATGAGAATACTTGGCACAAGTACAATCCCTTAGCAACTTCAGTCACCACTTTATTATGCCAATGACAAGGAAACACGCGGAATGGGTGAAGTTATCGAGCATCTCAACCCTCTGTATCCCATCAATCCACCCACCATCTGCTTAATCTGCGTTTAATTGGAAGGATTCACCCTGAAACGTTGCTAATTAATTGAGGATTGTCCTCGATTGATGGTAAATATATTCAAAAGGGCAGAAGGAATGGATTTTCTCGCAATCAACCCCGTCAAATGTGCTGAACTTAATTTATTGTATATTATCATCACAACAATGAACTCCTCATTGCGTCTTGAGGTCACCTTTAAAGTTTCAAATAAGATTTTAGTTTGGATTATCTCAACATTATTCGATTGAGTTTGGTTTTTCAGCATTGATATTCCTCTTTTTTTTCCTTCCACGCTCCATCCATCGCCATATTATCATTTCCCAACCATTTATATACAATTAATCTGCTTCAAGAATACGACTTAATCCTGTAACAAATCCAGAATGCCGTCTTAGGGAGCTTTCGAAACATGAGAGTGTGGCTGAAAATGCTCAAGGGCGGATGTGAACCAAAACCCAAAAGCTCCTGGTATAGGATATACCCCAGAAGTGAGGAGAAAATCTTACAATAATAAATGTTAGTGTCATTGAGAATGTTAGGGTTTGTGTTACATAAACAGGGGAGTTGGTTAGACTTTTTTTTCTCTGTTGCTGCCTCTATGTGGGCTCATCTTATTTCTGCCTCCAACACAATTGAAATAAAATAGACATTGCGATGTTAGATTAGACAAGATAATACCACCACTGTAAGTTTTTCTTTTATTGCAACCAGATAGACAAGTACAGAAAAAATAACACAGGAATAATCCTTCTACTTCCACACTCCTTTTTCCCTCTAGGACAATGGCCATAGCTGTGGAAAAAAAATATCACGGTCTGAGAGGTACTAAAAAATGAATAATCTCATTTTTCGCGCTTCTGCAACATGAAATTGCAAATGTGATACATAAAAGATTTGCTTTATCTCATTGGGGTGGATTTTTTTTCTGGACAAGGAAAAAAAAGAGAGAAACTTGAGGAGATGGAGAGTAATTTGGTGTGTATTTTGTTTATTCAGGGGATCTTTTTTGATGACTATGAGGAATTTCAGGCAAAACAATAATAACATTCAGTTAATCTCTCGAAGGATTCCCTCTTCATGGAACAAAGTACTTTTGTACCGATTAAATAGAGAAGTAGTATCAGTATTTTATTGTAAAAAATATCTCACTATGTCAAGCTAAGTTATGCAGAATGAAAAAAATAATAATTCAATTATGTCATCTCATTAGAAGATTCAGTGGCGGATATAGAGGATAGCAAAGAGGCAATGCTGACAGGGCTCCCCTGAACAGCGATAATCAAAAACTAATAATAAAGGGGTGGCAAAGCATCCTAGGCTTTGCGAAATGCTCGAAATCTTGACTTAGATTCTATGTACCTCAGAAGTACTTTCGCATCATTTACCATTTACCGGTTCTCAACCAATTTGAACCGATTCATATATCATTCAAAAGATCCTCCAAAATTGTTTTAAAAGTATCGATATTCGGATAAAAATTAGTTATCGGCTATGAACCGATTCATTAGCGGTTCAGAACCGATTGGAACCGGTTCAGTTTTTTTAGGAAATTCCAAGAACTTTCCAATCAGCCTAAACATGACACCATTCGCTTGATAAATACGCTCTCTAGTGTCTTTTTAACCTTTGGCCTTGAAAATCCGTTATTAGGAATGATTTAAAGCTATTTTCGTTTCAGGACGAAATGTCCACCTGGGTAATCTCTAAAACATATCCAAATATGAAAAAAATTGCACGACGCGTTTTCGAGCAATCCCAAAAAACATGGTTTTGGAGAGGAAGGGGAGGGGTGGGGAGAAAATTAAGGGCATGTTAACGATTCTTGGGTCGACTTATGGATGGGTCCCCTTAGGTTCCAAGTCGCTATCTCTTATCGTTTGGCCGCTAGAGCTGGCTACGGTCGAACAGACAGACGGACAGACGGACAAACAATGTGACGAGATTTCCCAGAAATCGTCCGAAACGTGAAGATTTGTTGAGAAAAGTGGTCTCCGGGGGGTGGAAGGTGAAAATTTGGGGGTGGGGTGGGAATCTAGGGATTACAATATACTGCTCTCTCCGTGGAGTTCGAGCAGTAAAAATGGGTGGCAAAGCGTTCGAGGCTTTGGGAGCTACTCCAACTCTCGAGAACGAAATCTGCCTTATATTCCTTTTCGCAAATTTTTCTGGTGCATATAAAATTATTCTCGAATTAAATTTTCCTATAAATGTATAAATCATCACAAAACCATTTTGAAGTTGAAAGTTGTTCAATAAGATGGTTTCAAAAAATCATTAACCTTTTAATTAATTAATTGACCAAATCGGGTGAATATTAAGTCTTCGACCTTCAATAATTCAATATGGCGATTTCCTGGTGAAAGGTGTCAAAGGACGAAGTGTTCAGACTGTACTACCTCCAAAACATTTTCAAAAATGAACGAAATCGCCAGGGCAACCCAGTAACGCAAATTCGGTGTTTGTACAGTAGTACGACAAGTAGTACTCTGTATAGTACTTGCCTTATGGAAATTTTAATGACCGTGACACAAGACGTTCCAGGAACTTTGTTCGGGGTTGAGTGGTGAAAATGCTGTGGGGAATTCGCAATTTTTGAATTTTAAAATAACGACATTTTTTTAATTTCAACTGACCAACGGTTTTTTACCGGTTTTAACCGTATTTTTAATAATAAATCTAAAATATATACTAAAATTAAATTTATTTGCATTTAAATTTATAAAATACAATTAATTAATTTAATTGCAAATTCTTATGTTATTTATATCGTACTTTCACGATTTTAGTGGCATTTTGAGCATTTTTGGGATTTTTTAATTTTTCATTACATAATTAGATAGAAAATTGTGTACATTTTAAATCCGGTTTTATCTTAAAAAGGTTTATACTGAACATTTTCCTTAATTTTAAATTTTCATAAATATTTTTTGCTGATTTTCTTAAAAAGATTATTAAAGAATGACGTTTCATTCATTCTAGTGATAAAAATTAAATGATAATTAGGCACAAAAAACTATTTCTTTCAATAATAATTAACTATTGATTAATATTTTATTAAAAAAATGTGTTCTTGTATTAATCAATGCAAAGTGTCACATTTGTGAAAAATCTGAGTCAAATCTCCAGAAATATTATGTGTAATACTGGTATTTTCTAAGAATAAGAGTGGCGTATCGCGCTAAAATAACATGTTTTGCATCAAAGATTCATTTTTTTCTCAAATATATAAACTGTTTTTTGTTATGTTTTAGAAAGTTGTAGGGTGGATGGACCATTCATTGCCACTTTTAGAATGTACTTGCTCATAATTTTCACAGTTGTCAACCGAAAAGAATAAAATTTTGGTTAAATATACATTGAAGCTATGTCTTTCAATATATCTAGGTGATTTCCCTAGAATTTATTGCAAAAGCACCTAAAGAAGGCATTGTTTGTGACTATGTAAAAGTCTCCATTTGATGCCACTTTTCCACATTCAATGCCGCCGTAGGATACATTTGTTGCCACCTTTTTAAAATGCATATTTTGAGTCAATATGCTATAAATTACATAAAGAAAATGAATAATTAATTAATTATATTATTTTAAAATGAATTAAGCTATTTATTGAGTCTTCTTCCTAATTTTTAACACCTTTTTTATTCGAAAATCCTAGAATTTTATGTTGCACAGTTGTCAGAGCTTTCTACTGAAAATCCACGTCAGGACCCATTTCAGTATCACTCCCTTGATTCTCTTATCCAAATAGCACGACCTGCCTTTTTTTTTGCTGAAATCTTATAGTATTTTCCACGATTTTTCCCGAGAATGCACTTGTCCGGGGAATTTCAATTAAAAATTTCCAACAGAGATCCCATAAAATAATTCTTTTATTTGCAGGGCAGATTAACTTTACTTGCTTTTCGTTCCGCTTAGGAGTCATCTGAAGGAAATTTCAATCTGAAATAGAGAAAGATATTAAGTAAAAAGTATTCGCGAAAGTCATAACAAGATTAAAAAACATTTCTTGAACAAAACATTCCTTCCGGATAACCTCACTTTTATCAACTCATTTAAATTCTTCTTAATATTAATTTTTTGTTCTATTTTAGGCATTTTCATCAAACATTAATTTAAAAGTGTATTATTTGATATTTTTCTAGCACTTACCGGCCCATTTCATGATGTTTCACTAAAAGGACTAAAAGATTTATACACAAAACACAGTTTTAAATACCAATTCTAATTGTCAAGTAAAATTTTGTCATACATCGCATGGTGGCACCACTTGTCAAAAGGTGGTGGCATAAAATGTAGACACATATTAAAAAAGACTACATTTAATGCCACCCTAAAATTTTAATGAAATAAAATACTAAAATACGAAATATTGACATCTAAGATAAGCTTAGTTATCCGCAATTACAAATATTGATAACAATAATAAAATATCTCGAGTGAGTACGTGAAATGAAGTAATGGAAAAAGTTGGAAACCTTAACAGAATTCTCTATGTTTACGGCCATTTTTGACACATCGTTCACATCATATAAAAATATTTTGAAAATGTACAATAAACAGAGAAAATATACAAATAAACCAGTTCAGAAGTATCCTTTGGTGTTAGCACTGACAATTGTTATATTTGATAATTTTTAAATATCGTAATGTTCAGAAAAATACAATTTTATTCAAGGTGGCATCAAATGGGGTAGTGGCATCATTCGGGGTATCCACCCTATAATATAAAATTATTTAAATTTAAACGCAAAAACAACGTAGGGAAAGACAGAAAATATGTCCAGGAAATGACATTTTTGTATCTCAATAAGTGACGGCAATTAAGTTACTTATAGAAATAAAAACAAAAAAATAAATATTTTAGAACGAAAGTTATGTGTTAAATATGAGCAGTCCAATCTAAATACTTGTAAAAAGTTCCACTTGAAATATTAATTATTAAAATACGAAAGAAGTATAATGTTTTAGGGTTGCCATCTCAATATACCCAAATGCAAAATGTGCTACTTAAATCGTGAAAGTGCGAATACCATACAAAATCGAGAAAATTTGAAAAATTTATTAAAATTAATTAGAAATTATGTTTTCTACCGATGTTTTCCTAACCGCTTATGTCCGTCCTTCTCGTCATTTGACGTAAGTTTATAGTTGCTGGCTCTCAATAAGCGCTAACTCGGTGCACTCCAGTTTTTCTGTAACGATGATACAAAATAGTTTTAAAAATCCCATATAAAAATATTTTCTTATTAAAAGTAAATAACGAAAAAACTATCAAATAAATTATTTTTAACATTTTAAAGACGATTGGGTCACCCGTGTGACCCGTAGATAAAATATTTTTTCCTGACTACCTAAAGTTATTTCTTTTTAATGTTTGTGCCCTTTTTTCGCTATTTCTTAACTTTACTCTTCAAAAGTTAAAATGAAAGGAGGGGAGTGAATGGGTATAATCAGAGGCATGACATTTCCTATGTTTCCCATATGTTTCTAGCGCGCCGAAAAAAATTTTGGGTTTATTAGCTGTTTTCTGTCAATGTAGAATGAATTAGCAAAAAATATAAATCCAAAATAAAAGTCAACTTAATATTGAATAGGCAACCGAAAACCCCAAATTGGCAACCTACGTAGTTTTGGAGATATCTCGTGAAATGTGTACGAAATCAGGGAAAAATTTACACTAAAATCGGTCGTATTTTTCAGAGCTAATGTCACGGGTAAAATTATTTGTATTCAGTTGTTAGTGAATGGATTTTGTTTCATTAGAATTTATTTTATAAAATTTTCCTATGTAAAAAATTAAGAAAAAAGCTTACATTTGAGATAAGGTGCAGGTGACTGCACTTTCTGATAAATATTAAAAAATCAACAATTTTTAATAATAAACGACATTGAAGATCTTCAATCTAAGGGTAAGATGCATGAGATCTATAAGATCACCTGTAACTCATCCGATTGGGCTGAAATTTTACTATGTTGTAGCTGATGTCAAGACCTTTTCAGAACGTATCTATGTTTCAGTCTACGTCAAGCATTTACCTAGGCTCACAGTTTTAAATTTTGAAATTTTTATTTTTTAGTCTTAATTATTTGAGACCTAAATGAAATATCTCAGTAATAATTAAAAATGGTGAAGACTTTTATTTTAAATATTTATTTACTTTTACATAATTGAAAAGATATAAACGAAAAATTCATATATTTATATTCTTTATTTTTTAATCTTTGCGACAACAGTTTTTCAGATCCTCAAATAATTTGCTGTTATAAGCAAAAACGTTACTTTTCTTTTTCTTTGTTTGTTAGACCACATCTTCTAACAATAGTGCTGTCTTTTTGTGATGGTTTCAATATTGGAAGCGCACCGTAGTTCTGTATTCATGAGAGTATCATATTTTTTAAAGTTGTAGGAATTTAGGATATTTTTTACAAATGTCCAGCTATTTGCTATATTTAAGCTCAAAATTGAGCAATTTTCAAATTACTTTTTTATATTCCAATTTTTTTAAGCAAAACGCTTTTGTGAATAGAAAGTTACTACGCTCATATACATTATATTTTTCATTAGAGTGACAATTATCATTCATTGGTATCGTCAGAAAAATTTCTTGATTTTTTAGGTTATTTTTGTCCCAATCATGTAGAGGTAAAAAATTCACCGAATCAGACTGTTAGATTTTACAAGGTTAGATGTAAAACGTGTCACTGATTTTGATTATCGGTTTCATTTTCATTGTTCATTTTCGGTCAGTATAAAGTATTTCGTCCTTAAAGGGTTAAACATAACACGCAGATCCACAAGGATTGAGGAAATACGATTATTTCATCCTTAATTACGATCTGAAACCCTAGGAAAGATACTTCCGGACAGAAAGTGTTTGAGAAATGAAAACATGTTGCCCTAAATTACCCTAAAAAAAATTAAAGAAAAAATCCTATCAAAGAAATCCTTTTTAAACCCAATACACTTATCCATGGAGATTGAGGAAATTCTCACACCTTATTATAAATTGAATGTGGGGCCCAAAAAAGGCTTCCGGATGGAAAATGAATTAGAATGAGGTTAGAGCTTCCTAATGCAACCTTTTTTTCATCTACTGCCCAGATATTTTTTTTTCTTATTAAACAGCACTACTAACTTGAATTTGGGACTCTTCAAGAATATTTTATATAAAAAATTTGCCTTGGGAGCCCCAAAAACCAAAGGACGCTCACTAAGCGTCACTTTTATATTTCAGTGTTTTTAAGACCTAAAAAATGAAAAACTCTACAGAATTGCAATCAAATTATCACGTACCTGTACTGCTCTCTGGAATCCTGCTGGTCAATTGCTTGAAAAAACACTAATTTATCATTTTTCACTAATAAAAAAATCACAACTCTCAGGATTCAGCCATCTGACAGACGAATCCGGAACAAAGTTCCAGGAACGTCTTGTGTCACGCTGTACAAATTTTCCATAACACAAGTACTATACAGAGTCCTACACGTCGTACTACTGTACAAACACCGAACTTTTGGTGGTGAATGTGGGGAAAATACCGTAGCGCCGCCGCATTGGTGGCCACCGCACAGAATTAAATTAGTTTTTGATGGTGACCACCACGCTCTGAAGAAATTGGGGGGTCGCCACCGTCAAAATTTTTCGAACCCAAAACTCTTTCGTTACTGGGAAATTTTTTGCAAAGTTCGAAAAACTTCATTTTTGGCCTATTTTTGGGGGATAGGGAACGCATGAACGAGGAAGGGGGGAAACTAAAGAGATTATGTTCGAGATAATGTTATTTGAGGAGGGGTCATCGAAGATCGGAAGTTGATTACAGTTTGAATTTTATTTGGGTCAAAAGACTGAAAAAGTGTGAAAAACAGTATTTATAAAATAGAGCTTTTACCGATTTATCACAGATTGTGACCGATGCAGTCGGGTTCAGAATTTCAAAACCTTTCAAAAAAGTCCAAATTTAACCATTTCCGTCGAAAATTAGGCTCTCCAGAGTGGTTGAACTTTGACCTTCAATAATTCAAGATAACGATTTTTCAGGTGATAGGTGTCAAAGGACGAAATATTGAGCTGGGCTACATCCAAAAATAAACGAATTCGCCAGGGCCAATTTCTCGCAAAGTCAAAAAAACATTTTAGTTCGGATTCTTTACAAGCTTCTGTGGTCCGAGGTGAAGTGGGACCTCGTCGGATTGGCCTCAAAATGTGCAATGTGCATGTACACGTTTTGACTCTCATAGGCAAGGGCATGACATTTCGTATGTTTCCCATATGTTTCTAGCGCACCGAAAAAACTTTTGGGTTTATTAGCTGTTTTCTGTCAGTATAGAATGAATTAACAAAAAATATAAATGCAAAATAGAAGCCAACTTAATATTGAATAGGCAACCGAAAACCCCAAATTGGCAACCTACGTAGTTTTAGAGATATCTCGTGAAATGTTTACGAAAACAGGGAAAAATTTACACTCAAATCGGTCGCATTTTTCAGAGCTAATGTCACTCATAGATCACGAATATCATACCCGCCAAAAAACTATTTTCGTGGTCGTCCGGCCGTCCGGCCGTCAGGCCGTTTGTACGTAGTACAAACGCTTCTGACGAGAGAACGGAAAGAGATATCGACAAGCGGTTTTTGGCAAAAGTTAAATATTGGGTGGACGACATCCGATGGTAATATCAGATCCATCCCCCAATCCCCTTTCCGCCATTTGGAATACCACCAAATTTTGTTTTTTTTAATAGCTCAGCCCCTATGGCATGGATCGGGCTCAAATTTTAGTATGTTATAGCTGGACCTAAGAGTTTTCGATTAAAAAATTCAAGCTGCCCTGCCCCCCCCCCCCCTGACCCGAGCTAGAAGGGATCAATAATTGAATTTTCAAATAGCCATATCTCCGGTTCTAATTTTCAGAATTTGAAAAATTTCGGTGATATAGAAAGCTCTCATTAAATTTTACAACTATTTGAACATAGAATTTTCATCCGATTTAATCGAAAGTCTGATTAATCGAAAAATCGATTTTCGAAACATCGATGTCGAATAACTCGGAACTACCATTTAAAATTTTGATGAAATTTTAGTATGTTGTAGTTGAGGTCAAGAGCTTTCTAACGGTGGATCGCATATTGACCTAGCTCTACCCTGACTCGAGATATAGAGGAAAATATCCTAACTGGACCATATCTTCAGTGTTTATAAAACGATTTTGATGAAATTTTATTACTTTGCATCGGAGTAGGAGATCGAGACTTTTCTGACGAGAAGTTACAACTGTCCCTACCCCACCCCACTGTACCCTGACCCTTACCATATTGAAATTGCCTGGACTCTATCTCTAATATTTATTAACTGATTTCAATGAACTTTTTTTTTCTTAGGTTGCCCTTCCCCACTCAAACTATTTACAATAGAAAATAACCAGTGATAAGCCCAGATAAGCTTATGGCAGCTGAGATTCTTTACAGGCGACCTCGAAATGCGTGCAATTTGGAGTGCTTGCAACTCGGAATGCGTGAAAATTCGATTGTGACTTGAGTAAAGAATCGCGTCGAGCCAATTTTATTCATTTTGGTGGCCGAGAAACGTTTGCTCGACGCGATTCTTTACCCCCAAAATTTACCTCACAATCGAATTTTCACGCATTCCGAGTTGCAAGCACCCCGAAGTTGATTGTAAAGAATCACAGCTATCATAAGCTTATCTGGGCTTTTAGGTTCATTTCGAAAAATACGTCATTTTGAATTTTTGAAGGAAAAAGTTTAACTACTTTGGATGGCCTATTTTTTAACGGATTTGGTTAAATTTGGATTTTTTCGAAAGGTCTTGAAATTTCCAACCTGACTGAGTTAGTCACAATCGGTAATAAATTAGTCAAGTACTCATAAATGACCTATCTTTTTAAGTAGCTTTACAACTTTTAATAAGCAATATTGAGTGATAGAACTGCTGCATTGTAATTGTACTGTACAACAAATTTGTAATACATAGCTCAATTACTTGTCTCCATCTGAGTATCTCTCGAAAGATGGAAAAACGCAAGATTTTTTCTGTGACTGCGGAAAAATTTGAGAAAGTTTAAAATTCCATTCAAAATGAAAACTCCCGAATGATCCTTTTTGATACAGTTCCAGATGCGAAAAGGAATTCACCGCGTGTTGTTGGAGTTTCCCAACAACTTCCATAGTTCGTTAAGCAAGTGGAAAATGTTGAATTCTTCGGACTTTAAATATCACTGAGAAAATTTCTTATAGAAAATTTTCTTCTTGTCAAAGAATAAAGAAAGGAAAGGGTGATGCAGAAGAAGAAAAAAATCAGGACGTGGCTAAAGAAACTCTATTTTATTGATTTGTTTGGGGCAAAGAATGGGTATGATAAAAAAAAATTGGAGAAAAAAAAAAGAAATAAATTTCTTCTAGTCTCCACTCTATCGAATTTTTCCTATATCTTATTTCGTGCAAAGGATTGTGTGTGAGGAGGAGGAAAGGGTGAAAAATGGGAAGGGAATATGTGTCCATTAAATCAGTCATTCATTCTTGAGGAAGAAATCCTTCCACTAAAAGCTAATTTCCATAATAGTATGCCACACATATTCACTCTTCGGAGGGATATAAAAGCATTTGGGGATGGAGAGCAATCGTGAAAGAGATGTGAAGACAAGAATTTCAAAGCTTCTCTCTCGAGCCAAAATGGGATGTAATGATACAAACTCCTTTTCCTATTGGTATCCCCCTTTGTCGAAAGGCGCCTTTCACTGTCTCGGGAGAATAGTCAATAGAAAGGCGAAAAGGATGATATGAAAACGTGTAAATAACATCCTTAAAGTGTGACACAGTTGAGCGAGGAAGCTTTATTCCAACCCCCAAAAACTTGCATCACTTTAACCCCTTTATTCACGAGCGATCCGTTTCGTTAACCATTGAGGATTGTTCGGAAAAGTAAAATTTCGCTCCTTCCAAATCTACTTTTTGTTGATACTCTCAAAGCCATTCTTTAGGAATTTTTCTTTTCAAAGCCCCACAAAGGAAATCCACAAGATGAGTTAAAGCAAAATTAAAGTACAGTGCAAAAAAAGAAAAGATTTTCAGCTAACTGTAGCAAATTTGGCAGTAGGGGATGGCTTACAGGCTTCGCACACACTCTGGCTTTATAGGGGAAGGCTTTGATGTTTCGCACACAAAAATGATGTTCAAGTTTAGTGATTTTTCCTGACTACCATGTAAACTGTATCGATTCTCCAGCTATGCCAAAAAATCTCTTACTTACAAGGTTCATCAGGGACCCGAGACGAAGAAGAAAATCCGAAAATTTGTGCCAAGTAGGGGAATGTTGGCATGTTTCGCACAGAGTGAACCTTCAAACAACGCAAATTTTCTCTTTGTTAGCAAAGAGCTAGTTTGTCATTTCTTAGCCATAAGATAGATAATTATTAAGATCATGAAATGAGATGAAAAATGGTAAGTCAGCTCTTTGCAAACAAAGAGAAAATTCGCATCGTTTGAAGGTTCACTCTGTGCGAACCATGCCTACATTCCCTTAATACAAAAATTTGTAAAATACAGTGTAAGAAAAGTGCCCTCATTCCCTTTTATGCCCTGGTGTAATCCTGACCAAAATCCTGAACGATTCTCGGAGAAAGATTGCAAGACTTGAGTGAGTTATTAGAAAAATTGTTATTTATTCAAAGATTCAAATAAAAGTGGTTCCTTTTTGCTCCAGCTACTGATGAAGGCTTGGAGACCGAGCCGAAAGCTCTGAAGATAGTTGATGTGTTTCCCTGAGTGATTATCTCTTCCCGGCGACTTCCGGTTATCCCTATTGTTGATTGCAATTAACGTCGGCTTATACCCACAAGTTCATCAGGGGTCTCTCGACATTTCATTTTTCCATACGTTTTTGCATAGAGGCACTGAAGACTTTTGGCAAGTCTTTTCCTAAAGAGAATTGACTTATCAGTCCGATATATTTCGAAATCGTGCATTAAAAGTTATCTAAAAATACATATTTTATAATGTTCGCCAAAATTATACAAAAACTACGAGCAAATTTGTTTAAGTCGCGGTGCAATAGCTGCAAAATTTTTACAAGGAAAAGTGAAAAATAGTTTCACTTTTTATTAGGCTTGATGGGCCCCTGAGGTTCATAATCCCACCTCACAAAATCCTAGGAAAACCTCAGATTTTCTTCTAGAGGAAAATGAAAATTTAGTGGCGTTTTGTGCGAAGTATGAGTCAAGTTTCCAGATTCGCACACGATTCACGCCATCACTGAGCACCCCATTTTTACCGCAAATTCTGCGCCGGACACTAAAAGATGCACATCATTGTTTAAAGGGGACTCTAATCTACTTGATTAAATTGTTTGTACAAGGAATAAAACATTTTAATATCACTTTTTTGGAAATTTTCTAAGAGATGTTTTCATGACACTAAAAACCACTTTTTGCTTGATTCCATGGTAATTTTATTCTCGGAAACGGTATATCTGATGAATGCTTTCTTGAAAAGTCCAAATATCACCAAATTTACACTAATCAATAAGTTTTTTCAGCTAAAAAGTAACTAAAACACTTCAGGCGAAAAGACCGCACAAGTTCTATCATCTCTCTCTGGATCCGGATGTGAACAAAACCGTCTTTGAATGAGCACCAGTGCAGATTCTTTTACCCACACAGTTACAGGAATTGAGATTCAGCACAGAGATTGAACTTCAGTGGGTGAACTGGCCAGAATTGTAACAAAACAGTTTCTTCCGGATAATATTATTGTTCTTTTACGTGAAAAACAACACAAAATTGTGGTTATGTGAAAGATACTCAAAACCCAGTTGTAAGCTGTGTGAGCTTATTGTAGATGTTATTCTTTCATTGCACATACAGTTTGTGCAAGCTTGAATAATATTTTTATATCAAAGAAATGCAAAATTGCTTTTACAATTAGGGGAAAGTGCCCATGCTCGATACCATTGGAAGCTTCGTAATAACTAAATTTTCTATGTTTCACAATATATATATATATATGACTCATCGCAATCCTATTTTAAAAACTATGGGATTCTTGCAAAAGTCGATGAATAAAAAAAAGTAAGATGTCCAAAAAAAAAGTTTCTTCCACAAATTATACCCTTTGAGTTACTCTAACAAATAGTCCATGTGCGAGAATTGTGGATCACTCCTGGTCCCAGTAGTAGATGGCCAAAAAAGACGTTGCAAAAAGTGTCTTCTTCGACATAAATGGTTCTGGATGACCATGGTTTATCCATAGCAGATTAAGTATACCATATTCTAAAAGCTAATGAACAAAGCTTTCCAACAATAGTTCACTCATCCAAATATGTTCATCAGGAGCTGAGATATACCACTCCAAACTTTCGACCTCTTCTACTGACAGAATATATGAACTCATCCAATATAAAAAAAAAATTGAACTTGATATTTTATGGGTATCAATCAATTTTACATTTTTTACATATTAAAAATGTAGCACATGTTAAAGGCTTTTTTACTATGTAAAAAATGATGTAAAATGTAAAAAATTCGCCCAACCCTGGAAGTGTTTGAAGGTAGCGTATGTGCGAATCATCAAAGCCTTCCCCTATACTTCTTATTTTTCCCATATTTCTTCAATGAATCTGACTTATCTATGACATTAGATAATCTTAAGACACGCATCTTATGAAAAAAAATTAGGTCAAATTCATTAAAGGGACATTGAAAAAATATCAAGTGTTTGAAGCCAGAGTGTGTGCGAAGCTTCAAAGCTTTCTCCTAATTAAATGAATATAAATATTTTTCCTGTAACAAAGTTTCAAAGGCATGATCGTTCGAAGGGAGAGTTTGAGTAATAAAAAGTACTTTAAGGAGATTACTTATTGTTACTGCATCGAATAATAGCTTAAAGGTGGACATTGTGTTCTTTTCACGCCCACCAAAAATTGATTTTTCAGCTGCAATGTGACCGCTGACCCAACAATTGAGGTTGACAGGAAAGGTGGTCAATGGTTTGAGCAGCCAGAGTGACTTCCTGCGCGTGCAGAGAGGACAAAATCGCCCATCGCACGGGCAAAAAAAAACCAACAATTCACAATGGAGCTTTCCCCTGATAAAGTTTTAGTCTTCACCGAGGAGACATCTAACGAATAAAGGCTGGTGCGTGACATAAGCCAGTAGATAATTTTCACACTTTCCGCCCACGAAATGCAAGAATTTACAACACCAAAAAAAGGACAATTGTGATCGTGGGGAACAAGAGAGATATTTATGGAATTTTAATAAAATGCCAAGAGGGGGTGGTTCGATGTCAGATAACCACTCGACCAAATAATATTCAAATGCACTGAATTCCTGCATTTCAATTTTCCGAAGAAGGCGAGGTCGAAGGAATAAGAAAGTAGGGCATAATTTAGGTTAGGACAGTTTGGGAGAAATCAAAATTTCACACCAATATCTCGGAAAAAATAAATTCAAGAACTAATATTGACTGTATCATGTGTAAAATTAGGGATATGTGTTACGTTATTTTAACATTTCATTACCTAAAGAAGAGGTCAAGATAAGACAGTTTCTATGTTTGTGGGAAATTGGAAAACCGGTCAATGGCGGGGAAAGAAACAAACAGTTTAGAAAATTCGAGTGGAAGGAATTTTCGTCGAAAATTGCATTTTTGACAGAATGTTGACGTTTATTGACGAATATTGCCACAACGAAAAGCACTTTCAATCTCTTTTTTTATACACTAAAAGTTTAAAGGAAATTCTAGTTAATAATTGCACCAAAATTTTGAATAATTAAGTATCTACCGGACCGGAGCTCTTTTAAAAAAAAGTGAAAAAAGAAATCTTTAAGACACCATTTCCTTATCTTAACATTGTGGGTGGACCTTAAGGTTACCACATGGAACATCAAAGAAACATCTAGAATAAACATAAAATAATACCCCTTTCTATCAAAATTTTACATTTTAATTAATTTTTTTCGTACTCCAATATAGTCAAAGGACTAGAAATAATTAGTTGACTCTATCGAGATCCCACTGTATTTGGAAATCTCACTTTGGATTTGTTGAATTAATTACTGGTAATACAAATAAAAAAACTGTCAGCAATTTTAATTAAAAAAAAATCTAAGGAAAATTATTTGTACCTCATTTAAACCAAAAAAGATTATTGCATAACCCTTTTCACAGATAAAAGTTCAATAAAACAATTTTAATTCAGTTTATATTAAAAACTGAATGGGTTTTGTCTTAGTATATCCTCAAAACAATCGTATGGTATCGATAGGCTAGGATCAATCAATAGGACCCCTTACAGTTTTTTCAAAAAATCGAAAATCTGCCCTAAAAACCGTAATTCTCAATATTTCTGGATGAAATTCACAAAGAATACTTGAAATGGTCCTACTAATTGATTTCCATTGCGGAATTTGCAAAATCTCGACAAAAAAATTTTTGACCAAAAAAATCGATAGGCTAACCCCTTACAGTTTTTTCAAAAAATCGAAAATCTGCCCTAAAAACCGTAATTCTCAATATTTCTGGATGAAATTCACAAAGAATACTTGAAATGGTCCTACTAATTGATTTCCATTGCGGAATTTGCAAAAGCTCGACAAAAAAGTTTTTGACCAAAAAAATCGAAAGGCTTACAGTTTTTTTTCAAAAAATCGAAAATCTGCCCCATAAAACCGTAATTCTCAATATTTCTGGATGAAATTCACACATTTTTGGGACACCTGTTGTATAGTGATCTCTCTGTGGAATTCGAGCAGTATAAAGGGAGTGATGAATGCCATCAAAGGCTTTTGAAAAATCCAAAAGAATAAGAACAGCAAACCCTTTTCCATCGAGCCCGACACAGATATCGTGGTTTACTCGCAATAATGCACTGGAAGTATTATGGAACTTCCGAAAACCAGATTGAAAATTGGAGAGTAAGCCTCGGTGGCTCAGGTGCTCTTCAATTTGATGTTTCAGAAGGTGTATTAATTAATTGTAAAAGGCAGAATATCGCTGTAAAATTGTTCGAGAAGTGTGTGATTCAGAGTCAATGTATACTCAATGACGACACTATGAAAGTTTCGGATTTGTCACTAAACGAATTAACAATCTTTGGAACAAAGACGCCCATTTGATAACATTTTGAGGTTATGATTTTCTAACATGTCAGATTGCCGCCGAAAGTCGCTATGCTTAAAAAATGCCTTAATTAAGGACTTATTAACTATTTATTCAAGACTTATTTTATTCATTAAAAAAACTGTCAGCAATTTTAATAAAAAAATCTAAGGAAAATTATTTGTACCTCATTTAAACCAAATAAGATTATTGCACAACCCTTTTCACAGATAAAATTTCAATAAAACAATCCTAATACAATTTATATTAAAAACTGAATGGGTTTTATCTTGGTATATCCTCAAAACAATCGTATGATATCGACAGGCTAGGATCAATCGATAGGACCCCTCAAAATTTATTCAAAAAATCGAAAATCTGCTCTAAAAACAGTAATTCTCAATATTTCTGGATGAAATTCACAAAGAATACTTGAAATGGCCCTACTAATTGGTACTACTAATTGGAACGATTGGAACAAACCCCTATTTAAGATCATAGATAATGCCTTTTATTGTAGCAATGCGTAAGTAACAGCTTCTTGTGCTAGCCGGTAACAAATCGGTAACAAATCGTTAATTTGTTGCCAACTTCATATCTTTTTAAATTGGTTATGAAGCTTCCTTAATTTCTTCTAGTGAGAAACCTGATGCTCATCATGGAACAACGACTTCATATTTCGATATTTCCGGTAAATAAATCTTCCCCGTACCCATTTGTAGCTGTGTAGCTCTAACATGAGATTAAAAGTATCAGGAACTTGCTGGAGCTTTTCTGGTTAAGCATAGGAATTATACAAGTTATGCCAAAGAGATTTGATTAAACCGAAAAGTAGAGTGAAATTCCTCAGAAATCTACGTTGAGTTGCCATTGATTGGGAGATAATTGGGAAATTGGGGAGGAAATTCCCAATCAAGGTGAGAAATTTTCTGATGAAACGAGATGGGAAAACTCATACCATATCGCATTTCAATAATTCACACAGAGTTTCCCCATGGTAGGAATGAGTCCAATTACTTTGTTGTGCCAACTGATTAAATGTTGATCATAATTTGGGTTTATGATTAAAATTCATTTGAAAGTGCATTTGGGGTGGATGTTGCGCCAAAATAAACTAGTCAGCTTGTGTGTTAATAATCGTTTTCCGGAGCTTAAACTTGGGCTATATGCGGGTGAATATAAATAGAAGGGAGTGAATGGTGCGAGCAATATGCAAAAGCACGAAGAATTCTGTTCACATTTGAAGCTCATTGACTCATACAATTTCTACCGAAATGCCATGGGAAAATGGTGAAAGTGTGAGGTTTGGCGGGGTGGTTTTAAATCTAAATGTACATATTTAGAGTATAATTTTGATAAATACATATATCAGTATAGCAACCGATGGTGCACAGTTTATTTCCTCCGCAATCGTGGACGATATTCATCGATTTCTAATTGGAAATCATTGCTACAATATTAATGAGCAATTTATGTAGAGGCACATACAGTGCTTTCCCACCCAAAACTGCGTTCGCTACTGCTATTTATGACTTCATGTACTAAAATTAATTTCCTCCACAAACTCCGTACTCACAAGCGGGAAAGACCACCCACACCATCAATCCTCTCCTGTATTTTGAACATATTCAAATGATCCGTGAATTTGGGATTCATGTATTTTGGTTTTAGTGCGTGTGCACCATTCGCGTGGTATTAAATTGATGAGGAAACCCTTTTTGGTGGAAAATTTTTTGGTCGCAGAGAGACGGGGGTGGTTATTTGAAATTGACCTCCTTTCATCGGAAATGTTATTAGAATTGATCGAAAATCGGGTTGGATAAATAAACATATTAATTACATCAATATGGAATATTTGGGAGCTTTACCTTCGAATGTGTATCCGATTTATCACAAAATTAAATTCCCTATTAATTTGCTAGTTCAATTTTCGAGATTTGAACAAAAAAAAGCATTTATATTACATTTCTATCTCGCATTCACGACATATTTATAACTTAGATTGCTGGATAGGAATCCATAATTTCAAACTCAAAATTGTTATGAACGGAAATCACCCGGGGAAACAATATTTCCTGAGAATAGAGGAGAACAGAGTAATTTCAGTGAATTAAGTGACAATATTAGAATCCGGGATACATGCATCGTAAAGCAAGTGCTCTGCCATTGCGTGACTATCAATAAATTAACATCTGCAACAATCACTCTTATTCAATTTGAACGGTGCAATATAAATATAGCTATATAATAAATTTATGGAAAATAAAATAAACTTTGCGTCGGCCGACATTGTAATAGAATGTCGACCGATTTCTCGCTTATCGGCAAAACTACACTCTCCTTTAGCCAGATACTTGGAGTTTGAAATGGCATTATAGAAACCCATATATGAAAGAGTATTTTTTGAATTTTTCGAGTGTTTGACAGCTGTCATCCGGATACCATAGAGCTGAGTGCACAATTTCACGATAAACGTTCTGGGAATGTCAATAAACAAAAAGTGTTTCATAACCACCCGTCAAATAATTTCGTCAGATATCTTTAAGATTTCTGCAGAAAATATCTACACCTCTGCAGAAAATCTGCCGAGAAATCTGTAGATATTCATACGAAATTTATTTGGGCTTGGGACAAAATTCGTCAGAAATTTTTGCAGATTTTCTTACGAATCCTGGTGCATACTCTGACGAATTTCTGTAGATATTTTGCCGATTTTCTGTAGATTTTTCTACATTCCAGACTTTCCAGACAGCTGTGTCTGAAAAGATGGAATATTTTTCATTAAATTTTGTTTGCAAAATTCAATAGAGTTATTCTTGGTGATGTCACAGTGTTTATATAAAATAAAGAATTCTGCGACGCCGTGTTATAAGTAGAAAATATAGTGAAGTGAAAACCTTAAGCACAGTGTCGACATAAATTTCGTGGTTTTGTATCATTCGATTGGCGATTTTTAAGAAATTAGTATTTTTGCTCGCATTTTTTTATTTATCTAAAATGTTTAATCGGTAATGCTTGTTAAGCAGAGCATACTAGTTTCATTGTAACTTCTACAGTTTCTTGATAAATCAACAATATTTTTGTTGAGACAATGGAGACTGTGCAGATTCCCAATGCAGAAATTCTGCCGAGAATCTGCAGATTTTCTGCCGAAAATCTACAGATTTTCTACGTAGAAATTCTGCCGAAAATCTACAGATTTTCTCTGAATGTACTAGAATATACCGTTACATTTCAATAAACCTCCGAGTAAAATCGATAGGTAGAGCAATGATTTGCCGGGTAGTCAGAACTGGTCATGAAATATATTTACAGTGCTTTCTCTCTATATGCTTAGTTTGCGTACTTTTTTTGACAGTTCTCTCTCTGAATATGCACAACTTTTTTTTGAAATTCCTAACGGTTTTTTCTTTCTTTTAATAAATTATTATTTTTTTATTTTTCTAGAATTTCTCGTGTTATTTTAACTATAATATGAGACAGAAAAAATAAAATTAAGAAAATTGAAAACGAGAAAAATTAATTACCAAGAAAATAATTTTCTTTATTACTTTGTCAAAATGTAAACAATTTGATTTTGAATGCAACTGACACAAAAGTTGTGCTGTGCATCGACACGTTATGCATGTAGAGAGACAGCATTGTATAAAAAATATAAAATATAAAATATATACAAATATTAAAATATATTTATAAAATTATATCAACCAGTAGCCAGTCAAAAACTTTTCTGGTTACGCTCGTGAATTTGGTTTCTGGTCTTGGTCTGATTCAGGATCCGTTGCCATTCAAATCTGTTACTCACCTCTGTTCTCCGATTCCGTATTCTCAATGATCTGGAGACCTGTAGAGGAATTCTGTAACGATATGACAATGTCATATGACAAATGTTCTTGGTAATTTCGAGATCAGTATAACACAGAAAGTTAATGAGCATACAATGGTCATTGCAAGGGGCTCTATGAAGCTCTCAGTAATTGATATGAAGCTGATTTTCGATTAATATTTCTGAATTTAGAAAACAATAATATATAAATTTGTCATATGGCATTGTCATCACGCAGAATTCCCCTTCTGGTTCACTCAGTTTTAGGATCGGCACCGTCCTTTTGAAGCATAGACTCTGCAAGTGTAACCTACAGAAGCGTATTGTGGCGTATTTGCTTAATGACAGTTACTTCTCAATCAGTAGGGGAAAGTACTCTCCTTTCGAACGTTCATGCCCTCAAATAATGTGAATTTCTTTTATCTTCCCTAAGACATTTATACATAATTATCGCATAATTACTAATAATTGACGATAAGCTAACTAGTATTTAATAGACATGTGTAAGTCTCTTAGAAAAAATAAAAGAAAATTTACATTATTATTATTCATCCTGAAATATTCATCCTGTTTGCTGAGCACGAGGATCTACATTTCAAGCAAATCCGTAAACACTGATAGGATCACAGTAGAAGTTTTGTATTTATGTTTAAAATTTTGTACCGCAATATTCTTGATATATTGAAGTAAGGGGAGACCGGGGTAGAATTAGCCACCAAATGAAATTTTTATTGCATAGAAAAAATGTTTGTATCAGGCTGATATATTTCAATGAATAGTAAGGGAAGTGTAGAGGAGAGTACTCTCCCTTCGTACGTTCATGGTTCATGCCTTCGAATAATGTGAATTTTCTGTTAGTTTTCCTAAGAGACTTACACATTTCTATTAAAATATTAGTTGGCTTATCATCAATTGTTGATAATTCCGTGATAATTCGGTGTAAATGTCTTACGATAAACAAAAGAAATTCACATTATTCGAAGGCATGAACGTTCGAAGGGAGAGCACTTTCCCCTATATTTAGAATAAAGAGTGGTTTCCTCAATATTCCTTCGAATGCAAACTATAATACATATACTACTATTCAATACTATACGTGACTAAATCTGCCCCGGTCTCTCCTATACCTTATTGGCTTTCAGTAGCCATATGTAAAATATCCCATTTGCTATTCAAAAGGTCATTCAATAACACATAGATGTCTCTACTATCAAAAATCTTGAATAGGGGCAAGCGCGATACCTCTCGGACGACTTAAGCTTTGAACAAATTATTTTTTCAACATATTTTTAATGAGTTTGACCCATCAGTTCATTTTTTTTCATTTATTTAAATTAAACATTATAAAATTTATCTTTGATTGCAAAAAACTAGTTAGATAGCTAGATAGATAATTATTAACCTCATGAGCCGAAATGAGGAATGATAAACCAGCTCTTTGCACGCAATAAGAAAATTTACATCGTTTGAAGGTTCACTGTAACGCGAACCTTTCCTACATTCCTCTGTATTTAAATAGCTAGTCCAATCCCTCATATTTTCTCAAAAGAGCCATGGGTCAAATCCATTAGAAAATATAGAAAACAATTAATTTGTCCGAAGATTGAGTCATTAGAAGGTAGGGCGATCTCCCCTACATCTCGAATCAAACATCTTTCAAGTGATACCTGTCAAAATTTGACAATAATCGAACCATTTTGGTTCTGACATTACAGCTGTTAGTCATAAGTAACTTACGTGTTTTTTTTTAAATAGAAAATTCGGAGTTTCTTTTTTTAATTTAACGGCTTTACGTAAGAAAATGGTAACTAAAACCAAATCCAAGATAGATAAGTATTAAACGGACTAGTTAATTAGGATAATTCGGGTTTGGCTTTCGGACTTACAGTGTTGCAGCAAAACCAAAAATGGCACTGAATGATCTGTATGCCGAAAAATGTCAATATTTCAAATAACTTCGAAAAAGCAATGATATAGTGTCGAACGATTCCAAAGTAAAATTAAGGGTGTTAGATGAGATCACAGGGATATTGTATGATCGTTTGTTCAACATCCTGAAGAAGCTGTTTGAGCAATATGGCTAGCAAATTTCCCAACTTAGGATTAAAACCGAAAACCCAAAAACGAAGCAAAATTGCACAAAATCAGGTTTGAATTGTTCCTTTAACCGTGTCATATCACCGACTAGCGATGTTACTCAAATGACAAAATAATATCTGAAATTGAGATCTATTTTGGAACTTTTTTTCAAGGACTCTTTGAAGAACATCTAAAAGATGAACTAAAGAGAATTTGGATAATTGTTAGAAACGCTATATCGACTATTATCGGCAGTCTCTAGATGAATTAAATCGATCTTGATCAAAAATAAATTTTTCTTACTTAACAAACTTATTGAATGACCTGTTATTATCCGAAAAATCTATATTTTCGAAATCAATAGAGGAAAGCTCTCTCCCTACAAACGTTCATGCTTTCGAATAATGTGAATTTCTTTTGCTTTTCCAAAGAGACGTACACATGATTATCACGTAATTTTCAATAATTGATGATAAACTAAATAATATTTAATTGAAGTGTGTAAGTCTCTTAGGAAAAATAAAAGAAAATTCACATTATTCGAAGGCATGAACGTTCGAAGGTAGAGTACTTTCCCCTACGTTAAACTTTCCCCTAAATCGAAATCATCAAGAATTTCGAACTTCTCGAAGATCAGTTTCGAAAGCCAAATTCTACTTCTCGTTTCGTCCACGAGTCGGCGGACAGTCAGTTTTCTTTATGAGGAAATACAGAGCAAGAAAGCTCATAATCCTCTCGTTCAGGAAGAAAGTTACCCGATTTGAGAGCTCTCTCTGGCTAAGGTTTTTTCTGTACCAATTCGAAGGTATATCAGAGAAAACTTACCTAAAAAACCCTTTGCAATTTCGAACGTTTGAGCGGTAATTTGTCTATAAGGAATATGCTTAATAAAAGTTATTTAGATTCTCTGATAGCTCGTGAAAAAATGAAATATCCATTTTGGCAAATATTGCCCCAGTCTCCCCTACATATGTTAATATTTGTTCGAGATTTTCCATTTGAAATTTTTGCCCTTCCGGTACATTGACCAGGACCTGATATTTAATTTAATGCAATAAATACTCTTTGACTTTTTCATTCAATAAAATAATTATTAATATATTAATTGGCAAACAAGTAATTAATAAGTTCTCTCTTAAAATTATTTTACCCGTCATTTGCAATATTTTGATAAAAAAAACATTCATTGTAGTGATTAAATCAATTCCTGGATCACCAGAAAGCTCTCATCTGAAACTTACTCAAATTGAAAAATTGACTTTACATAAATCTAGGGGAAACTGGGGCACCACCAAATACGGGGTAGCACCAAACACTAATTATTATTTCTAAACTATTTGGACTATCTCGACCATTTCTTCAGTGGACATGGACAAGCATCCCTATAATGCCTAAAAATTTCTATAAGTCTTGTTTTCTGAAGTCGAATAACCTATTAATAAATTGCAGTGTTTTGTGCTACCCGGTGTTCGGTGGTACCCCAGTTTCCCCTATGCGATTTTTTAAAACAACTTATTTATTAATAAATAATAATTATTGTTCTTATTCATTTTATTGTAATTTTCATCTACCTAAAAACATTGTAAAACATTTTGTTTTATATAGTCAAATCCTCAAAATATCTCAAGAACGAGCTTTAATGACCCCGCCTTCCCCTACAGAGACAATGTAACATTTCTCCAAGCATTGTCTCTGGAGATTGTGGCTTGAGTTAACCCCTGAAAATGTTGCCTTTAGGTATTGAATGCCAGGACAGAAGTTGGGTTTTGAGGAAAAATTATGCGTACACGGGATTATCCAGGAAAAATACACAATTTACAATAAACAATCCACACCCATAAAAAGAGATTAAAGCTCAAACTGTGAGGTGTTTTGGGAACAAACAAAAAGGGGGAAAAGCACATCGTCAGGAAAAACAAACACCTTCCAATGTTTCTGCAAGTGTGAAAATTTGGTGAATAATTTCTGCGACAGGGAAGAAACTAATTACAATTACCGTGAAGTGGAATTTTCGTGGCTGCAAAACAGACATACGATTTATGTTCTTCCCCAGTATCTTCTGCTGAAGCATTTTCCAGGATGAGAATAAAAAGCTCCATCGAAAATGCCACACAGATGGGCTTCCTGCACATTCTGTCCTGAGTGAGTCTGTGCACTTTGGATTCAATTTCTTCAGGATTTCCCAAGAAAAATCCTACAACAGCGAATCCAGGACAATCCGTGCGTAGTGTTTGGGTCAAAAAAAGGACAATATGCAAAAATAGCATGGAGGATATACCAATGAAATGAGCAGAATTTTATTATTTAATAAACCTGCTCCCAGAACTTTTCCCATAAATTTAACAATGTACTCATGGGAAAATTCCTCTGGAGCACTACATCGTGGGAAAAAGTGTTTTCCCTCAGGATGTCGCTCTCAGTCGCACCCTCTTTAGAGCCACCTCTACTTATCCTTGACAAATGTATACTAAAAGATATTATTTACTGAGGGTCTTCCGTGTATTTTGCTGAAGAACAAATTATCGGAAAAGCTCACCAATTTATTGAAGAATTTACATTATTTTTTTAGGAAAAGATATTTTTGGGCTATCTGGTACCTTTCTAAAAGTTAATTTAATTTTTATTGCTTGCAAACATAGTGTTTTGATAGACAATTATCTAGAACAGAAATATGAACAAGAACAAGAATTTTTATTAGCTACATTTCTACTAAATATGATTATCGTATAACATTTCACTAAAATTAAATTAATTAAATTCCAAGTAAATTTGGATCAAAGATCGGTATTTAACAGATTAATTCGTGGCCTCAGTGGATCAGTGGATAGTGTAGTGGCTAGACTAGCCAGCTTCAGTTTTTTCAGCTGTTGTATTAATCTCAAATTCATTCAGTGAATGAATGTAAAAGTAATACCAATGCATTGACAATGAACCGTCTAAAAAAGAGATTTAAGATGGTATAGCAAGTAAGTTACGACATGCACACAGTAAAAAATTTTCAGCTACTTTATCATGATCTACATTGTACATTTTACATAAACAAGAAATCGTGTGTACTGATACACATTTGTGTACCGATACACATTTGTGTACTGTTACACATTTGTGTAATTTGCACACATTTTGTCTGAAAACTGTGTAATTTTACAAGAAATATGTAAGAAAATGTACACAACCGTGTAATCATTCGCAGTTGGTTACAAAGTTGACCATTACATCAAATTTAAATTACACATTTTCAGATTACGAGTTTTGCTGAAATGCATTTGAGTAACTTTACAAGAATAATCGTGGTAAAAAAGCAAATTAACCATTATCCTTGTAATCTTTTTTTACTGTGCAGAGTTCAGTCGAATACAAATACACATTCACTGCCTAGATCCACAAATCGAGACTGATCTACTGTGATATTATAAAGCGGTACTGCATGTATCACAACTCACACAGAGCACTATGATACATACAGAGCAGATTTACCACCTTGAGAGTTAAGATAGAGCAGGAGAGGGGACATGGACAGTGTAATGTGGCCTGGATGCAGCGGTTCCGAAAGAAATATAACCGACCCACAGACAAATCTTACCGATGAAGACCGATGCATCCTGTTTCGAAACTTCAAAACCTGTCTAAAAAATCCATATTCAACTAAATCGGTTAAAAAAATGAACCCACCAAAGTGATTCACCTTTGACCTTCAAAAATTCGAAATGGCGAATTTTCCGATCATACAGTAGGTGACAAAAGTTTGTTGCCTCATGTATGTTCGGGAAACCAGTTGCAAAAATGATAGAAAAATTACTTTTTAAAAGTTTTAAAACTATTTCATTTTACTTCATATAAAAAATTATTGTTTTTCAAATGTTGTTCATTTTTCATGAGTCAAAAGTTTGTTGCCTCATTTGAAAAGTTACTCAAAATGGTCAAAAACATGCAACTAACTTAAAACAAACCGGCTATATTTTTAGTTTATGTCTTTTGAGAGGACAATGATGGGTTTGGACATTTCTAAAGTTATCTATGGTAAATACATGTGTATAAAAGTTATGATAAACAAAAAGAAATAATCTGTTTTTTTGATAAATCATAATTTAGGTTAAAATGGCAAGTTAGAAGGAGTTAAAAGGAGGAAAAACGTTCAGAAATACTGCCGGAATGAATCTTCGTCGTCAAATGATTAATTTTAAGGAAAATCACGTCAGAATATATATAAAATCATTAAAAGTTGTTGTGATGAGGCATACCAACATATAAAAAAAATGCTACTGGCAGACCTAAGGTATCAACTCAGTCAGTGGGTCGATAACAGCATAATAAAAAGGGACAGATAATCCTAACCGGCTTATGTAGGTGAGATTCTTAACGTGAGCTAACTCGGAGTGCATGCAAATTCGATTTAGAGCTGAAGTTGGGAAACGCCATTCAGTTATCTTGAATCAAATTCGTGAAATTATACAAATTTTGTATTTAAACCAAAATATCAAGGATTTGGATGAACTGGCACAAAAGTGATATATTGGTGAAATGTAGACCAAAATGTACTCTATAATTTTCCTATAGAACATGATCTCATCGATTACTCAGAAGCCAAGATAAGCGAGGTTTTTTGTTTCTTAACTCGTTTTTTCATCCAGAGTTCCCCAAGTAGTCATTTGTTGAACTTCAACTATATCAAAGAATTGTTGTATTTTGTGGGACTTTCCATTTAAAACCATATTTGGGCCAATCCATCTCAAAACGACCGAAAAAATCGCAAATCGAGGGGTCATGGTCTTAGATGTTTTTGAATTTTACATATGTTAAAGTACACGATAAAATAATATACCCCTATTTTTTTTTTCGTCCGAAAAAAAATCCTGGCCGGAGATACATGGCGTCAAAGATGGCGCCTCGCGCTTCATTCCTCAATTGTGATTTTTAGCAAATATTTTAAAATGCTCTATTTCGGGAACGGGTTGAGATTTCTTCTTACTCTTTTTTTTTATTTGAAAGATAATTTTATACTCTTTAAAACGATATACTTGATTTTGCATTATCTGCTTTAGTTTTTTTTGTAAAGGTCTTTTAAAAAATTTTTGAAAAAATTTAAAAATTAATTTTTCTCAAAAACCCCATTCTCAAAAATTTTGATTTTTTTACTGTTGATCAGTAACATTGAGTACTATATTCCCTGAAAAGGCAAGCTTCCACTTTTGCACTTACTTTTTTTTAAAAATATTTGAAAAATTACCATATTTTCAAAATTAAAAATAACCAGCTAAACTCAAAATTTTGAGTTCAACTTTTCAGGGAATATAGTACTCCACAATACTTATAAACAGCCAAAAAATCAAAATTTTTCGAAATCAAGTTTTTGAAAAAAAATTTTTTTTTTGATTTTTAAATAAAAATGTCTTTTATTGACAAAAATCAAACTTTAAGATACATTTGACACTTGTGTCAATATGTAGATTTTTGAATATGAAGGGTACCCCTATGGTCGTCTTGAGATGGATTGGCCCATTTTAAGTGTCTTTGTGGAGTAGAGGCAGTCAAATTGGCATCTGAGTGATTTCCAAGCGTTATTATGGGAAAAATCAATTTTTTCACACTTAAACGGCAAAATCGAAGTGATAGCGTAGTCTGAGCGGAAAATGATGTATGGACGAAATGTAGAGACAAATGTGCTCTACAATTATGTCGAAGTAATCATCAAAATCGGTTCAGCGACAGTCGAGATAATTGAGGTTATGTGATATTGAAATTGGTTTTTCGACTGTGGCGCCCCTGGTGTTGGTCCCACAAAGTTCAAATATTCTAGAAAGTTGTAGCATTTGGTGAGATCTTTCGTTTAAGCCCTCATTCATCAAAATCGGTCACATAGAACCGGAGATATGATTTTTTGAATTTCGTGAACTTTGACCCCTCATATCTCCGGTTCTGTTTTAACCACAGCGCGCATACGCACCATTTTGGAAACGTCCTAGACTGGACTACAACATACTAAAATTTCATTAACTTGCACAATGCCGTTTTTGAGAAAAATGTCTTTGAATTTCGATGAATTTTGACGCTATCACAGCGCCACCTGTGGTGACTTTTTGAACTTCCATCTGAAAGTGCTCATCGAGACGAAACCAAAAAGGTAAAATTTAGGTCGATATGTTAATTAGAACCGGAGATAGAGGCCGGTCAATGTTCGAACTTTGACCCCTTATAGCTCGGGTCAGGGGTTATGGATCGACTTAAGGTTTTTTTTGTTTGATAGGTATAATCAACGGCTACAACATACTAAAATTTCAGCCCGATGCACAATGGAATTTTTGAGTTATTTAACTTATAAGATTTAAAAATTTTCTTTTTAATAATAGCGCCCCTAGCGGTGGTTTTATGAACTTGCGATGTTAGAAGGGAAAGTGGCATTTCACGAGAGCTTTCCAAAAAGCCCTCACTTTTTAAATTCTGACAATTAGAACCGGAGTTATAGCCATTTTAAGAAATTTTTTTTGGACCCTTATAGCTCGGGTCTGGGGGGTCAGGGGACCTTAAGTTTGGTATTGATGGAAAGCTCTAAGGCCCAGCTATAACATACTAAAATTTGAGCCCGCTCGATGCCATAGGGGCGGAGCTATTGAGAAAACGAAAAAAGGGGGGTCTTCAAAATGGCGGAAGGAGGGGTGGGGGGTGGGGGGTCAATGCACCAAGTTGCAATTTTCACCCGATATATAACCTTTGCCGAAAACCGCAAGTCGATATCTTTTTTAGTTTAGGAGCTATTAAGCTCCAAAGAGCGGCCGGCCGGCCGGGAACGTAAATTAGCCACATATATATTCGTGATCAGGAAGTGCTGAAACACATTTTGGCCAAATTTGAGGTCGATCAGACGACATGAAATTTTGTTAGGATTATAGTAGGTGAGATTGTTAAGAATCTCACCTAATCTCTGATAGTGACCCAATGATGTCTGCTTCGAAAATTGAAAGACAGTTGGTTGCTGAATGGACACAGGCCCCTACTATTACAAAAACAAGCCCATATTGAGAGAAACTGGTGAGAACGTTTGAGTGACACGCAATATTCCATTGGTAAGCAACACCAATCTGAATAAAATGTTGTGTATTTACTTGACACATTTTAAACAAGTAAAACTACAGCCTTTTATCCAGATTACACTAGTCAAACAATGGAATATTGCGAGCCACTCAAACATTCTGAGCATTTTCTCTTGATTTTTATAACAATAAGAACCTGTGTCCCTTCAGCAACCGATTGTGAATTTTTGGGGCAGACATCATAGAGTCACTATCAGAGATACTTATAATGCTGTTATCGACCCCTGAGTCGATACCCTGGGTCTCCTAGTAGCTTTTTTTAGATGTGGTCGTGCTTTATCATCATATCGCTCCTTGGAAATTACATGGGGTCAACTAATTTTGAGCCATTTTTCAGGAGACAGCATGAAAGATTCAACTTTGTGTAAATAAGTATCTCAATTTAATGACTGAACAAAAACAATTTATTTCTTTTCTATTTGTATGAGCACTAATATAAACATCGAAACTTTTATATTTTTACCTTTTAAAATATGTTTTTTTTTTTTTAATGAGTTAGCTCCTTGTCGTTCTAAATGATGTGAAAATTTTGCTGAAATTAGAATGACAAGGGATCAACTTGCTTGAGTCAGTCCCCTGTTTGACAAAAATTTGAACGATGAATATATTTTGTGCCCCTTTACTTCAAACAAAATTATGCAAGTAATTAAAAAGATTAAAATTTTGAAAAACTTTTCTAATAACGAAATTTAATGACTTATATCATCTGTAAACTTATTAAATTGCCCTTCTAAGTGCATTGTATTCTCAAAATCGCAAAAAAGTGAGTTGATCCCTTGTAATTTTCCAAGGAGCGATATAGTTTGACGATTTTGTGTATATTATGTAGAGATTTCCCACAAACTTAAACTATTGACGACGTAGATTCCTTCCGGCAGTATAGGGTAAATTAATATAATTCAAAACTTGCTCCAAATGGAAATTTTTCGCTACTCCAAATGGAAACGTAACTGTATTCATGATAAATACAGTACTAAATTACTATATTTATATATTTTCTATACCTCAGTTTCATTATTTAGTTAATTTTGCTCCAATTAAAGCGAAAATCCATTCATATTCACAAATTTTAATTTGTTAATTTCTCAGAAAAATTAAAAGTGTACCCTTGCATCATTGAATTCTTCATCAATCGACCATGTTTTCCAATGAAAAACACAATATAAGGTGACTATTGTTTATTCGTTTTGTTTGACATTTATGTCATATTCCTGGCTACTTTTGGTTAAATTAAGTGCTAATCTTTATTGTTAACGGTACGTGAAGTTTTCAAATGAAATAATTACCTATTTCGTGAACAAAAAGGGTTTTTCTGAAGTGTCTGCAAATGCTTCAATTGGAAATACCGGAAATATAATTTTTTTAAAGAGATTTTCTTATTTTTTTAGATGGGAAAGGAGAAAAGACCAGGAATAAGAACAAATCCTGAACTTAAGAGCAACTTAATAAAGTTTTGGAAGCATTTTGTCGCGGTTTCACTTACATACTGTTTGTCTCCAATTAGAAATTTTCCCTTGTCTCCCTTTGGATTAATTTGTTTCCAATAGAAGCATTTTACACTCGCGTATTCTTCTTGTATTTAAGAAGTTTTCAAATTATATTTGAAAAATTTTCAGTAAACAGTAACATTATAGAAGAGTTAAGGAGAAAATTTATGTAATTCTCTTCAGAAAAAGTATGAGCTTAATGAGTTGAATCTTCTGTCAAATTTAAAGCGTCTGGAAATGGTTTTGAATTAGGACATTTACCCTATCTGTTCGATTTCTCACCTTTTAACTTTTTGTAATTTATATTTTTTATCTAAATTATAAATTATCAAAAACAGATTGTTTCTTGTTATTTATCAATACTTTTATATACAAATATTATCCATTAACAAGTTTAGAAACGTACAAACCCACTATTTACCTCTCAAATTACATAAACTCAAAATGTAACCGGTTTACATAAAGTTGGTTGCATGTTTTAAACATTTTAAATTACTTTTTCAAATGAGGCAAAAAACTTTTGACGAATCAAAAATTATAAAGGTTTGAAAAATAATAATTTTTTGTATAATATAAAATATACTTTTATTCTTTCAATTTTCTTTAGTTGTTCTTAGTGTAAAGAGAGGGCACTCAATGGGTCAAGTGGTAGAGCACTCGCTCTATGATGCAAGTGTCCCGGGTTCGAATCCCCTTTAGGTCACCAGGAATTTTTCTGGCGTTAAAGGTGTTCGGATTGCATCCAGTGAGCTTCACTGCACTTGATTCCACGGGCATGGGACTGATAAACTCATCCCGTACAAGAACAAATAATAATGCGTGTCTAGAAATCCCCTTGTGGGAAGGCCTAGTTCCTCCATGGAATATTGTGCCAGAATTATTATTATTATTATTATTATTATTATTATTATTATTATTATTATTATTATTATTATTATTATTATTATTATTATTATTATTATTATATTAAATTATTATTTTTTTAATATATAAATAAGATCTATGAATTACAAGGCATTCATTTGCAAAGACAAAAATTCGAAAAACTATTTTTTATGCCATTTTTTGCACCTGATTTCCCGAACATAAATGAGGCAACAAACTTTTGACACCTACTGTATCTAAAACATATACGAAAATTATTGAAAAAGCTTGGGCCAATTTTGAGAAAAACAGAAAAACATGGTTTTTGGGGACGGATGGAGTGGGAATAAAAGAAAAAAAACGTCTGGAGATGTTGTTTATTTTTTTGGGGGTTATCGAAGACCGGAAGTTGATATCTTTTACCGTTTAAGTTCCAAGACGGCGACAAGTTGAAAAAAAGACAATTATGTAAATGACCTCTCTCTTTAAGTTCGAGCAGTAAAATTGTGGTATAGATTGTATTTCGTTTTGAATTGTTAATTGTTAATAAAAATTTCTTACCGATCAGTAAAGAGTTGCAATTTTCTTGAGAATCACACGTGAAAGAACTTATTTTTCCTTTATACTATTTCTATTGGAAAATACGGTCTTTCAAGGACTATATCGTATCACCTTCAGCGCTATTAAATTATCCATCCCGAGGGAAGAAGGGTGTAAAATTGATTGAAAATTGCACTATGGGGTACTTCTGCACCATTTCTCGAGACTTTGGACAAAAATGAGCGTTTCTCAATGAAGATTTATAGACGACAAGGCTCCCATGAATTGGATTTTCACATCCCATCTACGGAGAAATGTGCAAGAAAACTTGCAAGATGGAATTTTCACAGAAGATCCCGATCACAAATTTTTCCATTGCCATGAACTCATACAAGGATCACCAGACATATCCCTCATTCATTCTTGTTTTTTTTCTTTTCTTAAAACAAAACAAGAAGACAAAAGCTTTGGGTGATTGAGAAAGTGACTCACAGTGCAAGTCTCTCCTTCCAATCTCAAACTCCTTCCCCATTATATTGAAAGTGTATATAAATTCGTTTTATTATTGTCATCTCTCACCCAATTTTCTTGTCTTTAAGGGTATTCGACTGGTCAGACTGTTATTTGGGGGGAATAGAGAGAAAATATATCAAAACTACTTTCTTTGCCAATAACTCTCAAGCAATCATCCTCAATTGCCATCAAAATTGGTGACAATGATGGAAAAGTTTTCCTCACAATAATTCCCATTTTCCTCCCTCTGAGCGAAATAATTGCAAGAGTGAATTCATTCGAATTAATTACAATTACACTTGGTTCCCCTCGATAAAATGGAAGATACAACAGAAATGGGGAAGAGTGAAGAAAATCCCAATTAAAGTGAATCAGAAGGGGTTTTTCCACTTATATTTTAGTATAGAAGAAAAGCGTACGCAGAATTCAATGAGCTTTTGCAGTGAATGTTCCTTTGAAAATCTTTATGAACGAGATTAACTGATGAGTCATGGAAAGAATTACTACACTTAAGAACATTGTGACTTGTATATGGTGGAATGTGATTAATAAACCTTCTTGATTTCACTGGATAAAGAAATTATTGTAAGATGTCATAAATTCAAAAGGGGTCTTAAGAAAGCTATTAAAGCGAATTACGAAGCTATTACACTTTGATAAATGTTAAGTAATGGAAAATTATTCGACATTGAGCATTTTATTACTCAATTTCTTTATTCTTTTGCTGCATATCATTTAATTCAGTTGTACTAAAAAGTAGGTTGATGATGTTGATGATATTTATAACCTGGATTTATTGTATCGACTGTCACAATGATGTTGCAATGGCCTAACAATGATTCCAGAAGAAAATGGTAAAAAACCATTACCATTACAGGGATAATAATTTAGTACATGTATGTACTAAATCAATTGTAAAAAAAATCACCTACTTTTTGCATTAAATTCAGAAAGTCTTTTGCAAGTATGATACCATGTTATTTTTAGACCACGCCTCTTGTAGCATGTGTTATGTCCACGTTGACCCTGACTACTTATCCATCAACCCGAAAGAATCAGTAAATAGTAAAAGAAAGAATTTATGAACAATTACTTGAAAGTCGGCGAACTATAATTTAAAAAAAAAAATCATGGAGGCGTGGCATATTTTTTCATAAGAGGATCGTCCAAACTATTTTCCAAATAAAGATGATAATGTATTTTTTACAGACGAATACTTTTATCGATTTTTGTCTTTAACCATCCTGCATTTCATGATTTCTCATTATTTAGTGCAAAAAATGGGAATACATCTAATTATTTTGTTTTAATAAATGCATGTACTAAAACATCAGAATTTTTGAATATTGATTTGAATGTAACTACTGCATTATAGTGTTTTGCATTGAACAATCTTTGAAAGTAATATAAGTAAAGTTAATATTAGTAAAGTAATAAAAGTAAAGTTACACCTAAAAAGTGTTAAAGTTATGAGAAAAAAAAGTTAATCGCACCCTCTTTTTTTCTCAGTGTATCTACTGACGGCGCTGGCATACATTTTCAATTTAGTGATATTCAATCGACTGAAATTTTATTTCTTACTTCTTCAAACTGAAATAAAATATATTTGTCTCTTTCTGTCAAATGAAAATTGGAATTTCAATTTCATTTTCAATTCCAATTTCAATTTTCATTTGGCAGAAAGGGACAGCTACATCTGATTTTAGTTTGAAAGAGTGAGAGGTAAAATTTCAATTGATTGCATTTCACTCAATTGAAAAGGTGTGCCAGCGCCGTGGTAAATGAATTTCAATGATTTTAAATTAAAATTAATTAAATTGAAAACATATAAAAGCACCATTGTTACACGAAATTGATTATTTTACTTATCAAAAAAAGTGATTTTTTACTGATCAAAATAGAATATTAATTCCGATGGCACGAATTTAGGATCAGGGATTTTTCAATTAATTAAAATTCACATAGCTTTCTTTCTCAAATATTTTACATATGGCTACTTCGCTTTTACGCACTTTTCTTCTTCTTCTTCTTTAGAATATCACAATAATTTCTATTCAATTTTATTTGGTATGTTGTCGCGACGGTTAGATAAGCTACTTTGCTAACTGCATTTGCTTTTTTGTCTATTCGTTGTAAACGCCACACAGCAATGCATCGAATTGAATTAAATTGAATTTGTTGTGATGTGTAAAAGAAGAAGAAAAAGAAGAAGACTGCGAAAGAGCGGAACAAGCATACGAAAAATGTTTGAGAAAGAAAGAGATGTGAATTTGAATTTAATGAAATTTTCCTGATCTAAAATGCGTGCCGAAGCCAGTGTTGCATAAATTGAATTTCAGCTGAGCGAAATTACAGTTTTTTCTGACAATTTGAAAATTTGTACTGACCAAATACGACATTCTTATTGCCTAATGCCTTCGGCACACCTTTTAGCTCGGTAAAATTTCATGAAGTCGAAATTAGCTTCTTTTTCTTTCTCAAAAGATTTACTTAAGTCTATCCCATTCTATCGCTCTCAAAATTGGACTGAATTAAATTTAATTTGGTGTGATGTTCAAAAGAACAAGAAGAAGAGTGCGAAAGAGTAGGATTAACATGCAAAGCTTTTAAGAAGGAGAGAGATTTGAATTTTTCCTGACCGTTTTTATTAACCCTTTAAGGAGGATTGGGTCTCCGGTGGCTCAAAAAATGAAACTTTTCCCACGGCCGTCTAAAGTTGTATTTTGCCCTAAAAACTTAGAAAAATGATTTTTTCTGACCCTCAATTTTTGCTCTTCTCGTCCTTAACCCTCTAACGGGTAAGACCGCCTCCAGGCGGTCTTCACAAAAATCACATTTACATCGACAATAAAGTTTTTATTTATTTAAAAGTGCTATAGTGTCCTCGGTAATAGTCTTATAAACATCTCTTGAAAGTTTGAACTCATTTCGACTCTTCGTTTTGTTGCTATTCCCAGTTTTGTGTGACAGGTCAGAGAAAAAGCAACAAAAAATATTTGTGCAAAAAAAACTCATTTCCAATTTCCATAAAATACAGATTTAAAGTAATCTGACTAAAACAAATTTATTTTTTACTGAAAAATATGTCATTCTACTTTGTATATTTTATTTAAAAAATTTGAAAGAACTAAAAATGTGAATTTTAGAAGCAAAAAGAGTTTCAAAAAATTTTTATATTTTCTCACCTAGCGCCTAAACTGAAAAAGATAATAAAGAATGAATGGTTTTTTTGACTTTATTGGATCATAATTATCCTAGAAAACATTGTTTTAGAACTTTCTTTCGCATATTAAAGAAAACACCGTTAGAGGGTTAAAGGGTTAAACAACTGTCCTGAAATTTTTTCTTCATGAAATATTTTGATGAGTTTGAAAGCATTTAGAGCCTACTTCAGCTAATTGTAGCACAATGCAAATAAAATATTTTATGTTGATAAATATTTAATTTTATGGATAATGCTTTACTACTTTATCATAGTTCAGTGTCTATTTATAATGCATTTAGTAGACACAATGTGGAATATTTGTATTTTAATCCTAATGGTGCTGGCACACCAGATCAGGACTAATTTTATGAAGTCGAAATTCGAATCTCTGTCTTGCTCACACGTTTCGCATATAGTAGAGTTCCTCAAATTTCAACAATATTTTCAAAAACGTAACGGAATAGATGTGAAATGCACTTTCCCTAAATTAAGAAAAATAACTCTAGACGATATATCAATGTAATTTATTGTAAAATAAGTGGAATTTGTTGCCGAAGTTAATATAATGCGATAATATTGAGGAAACATCAGAGAAAAATGGTTCTAATTCAGACTCCACGCAAAACTTTCTGCACATAACCTCAAATTTTACATTTTGAATTCAACCGTCGTCGTTCAAATTTGAGGAGTTCAAAAATGAGGAACTCGACTGTATGTCTATCACATTCTTTCGCACTCTTCTTCTTCTTTTAAACATCATCACAAATTCAATTTAGCTCAGACGAATTTGGAGTGCGAAAGAACGAGATAGATATATGCAAAGCGTATGAGTAGGAAAAGGATGTAAATTTTGATTTCGTGAAATTTTCCTGATCTAAAAGGTGTGTCGAAGCCATAATGCTCTCATTGAGCTGCAGAATCATTAAATTATATATTGAAATAACTTTCAAAGATTGAAAGCTTTTCTAGATGGCATTAAGTTAGTAACATCATCAGCAAAAATTGTTGGTTTTTCGCAAACTAAAGCACATCCCACCCCGATATTGAGCACTCAAAAAGCTGCACGCGACAGAGGTATAACACTGGCGGTGCTTTATAAATTGCCTCCTCAGTAAATAATTCTGGATTATTTTATATTCAATTTAAAATTTTCACCATAATGCTGGTGGGTGGTGGTTTTTCCGGGTGGTTTGAGAGCGGGGCAGGGGGAGTGTGTGTATTTAATAAATTTATGAGTATTTTAAGCGGTGTATGAAACTAAAAGCTTAGCGCTATATACACAGAAACCAAGCCAAAAATATACATCTCGCCGTGCGATATAAACAATCTAAAGCTTACACGAGGGATTTTGCATGGATTTATGCTGTTTTACACAATGTGGCTGGACTTTAAACTTGATGGGTTATCCCTGGACTTTAATGTGAATGTGCTGCACAACAATTTAATAATTTATTTTATTTTTCTTTCGAGAACACCATTCATCAATGAAAATGAGAAGAAATTGTAGTGGTTTCTCTTTTAGTTTTCCCTCAAGCAGTATCTAATTTTCTCTTGGAGTATTTTCTTTGTGATAGTAGGGAGTTGGCCGGGGAGGAAAAGGAGAAGATTGAGGAAAGTCTTATTTAGGAATTGGTTCGTTTTATGTGGGGTATCTATCCCCAAGAACGGAAAACTCATTGAATCCCAATATTTGAAAGTTTAGCTGGGAAAAATCCTTAAGTGTTTCCCTTGCAGATGGACCAATGGAGTCAAAGAGAAGAGGAAAAGTGCAATGGGGTGAGAGTAGTCAGAAGAAGAGGGTTAAAATCAAACTGCGAGGGAGTTTTATTCGCAAAACTGAACTAAAAACTCTGAAACAATGGGAGAAAAACAGTCGATGAGGATAGAATTGCAAGAAGAAGCATCCAATGGGGATGCAATTCCTCCGGATGAATTTTTTGGAGGAGGTTGGGAAAAGCCACAATGGCAGATGGAAGAGTGTTGGAGAACAAGGAAAAAGATTCCATTGAAGTGAAACAGATATAATGGGAATTAAGTTGGATGTTTAGCAACAAACCTCAATGCGGTGTCGGAGCTTTAGAGCTCTTCAGCTGCAACCATTGAAATGGAGAAATGCTCCAAATCTTTCTCTCTTGAACATTACCTTGCAGATACAAATAACCACCTCCCCCTCCTTTCAGAGAGAAGAGGATTAAGAACGAGGACCTCTTCACTAACTTATTATCTTCAAAATGCACATAAAGCTTCCACTCCAGATGCAGCTTATTTAAGCTCAGAATTTTTTCTTTCTTTTTTTTTGTACCTCCCAAGCTCATGGAGGAACAAGAAAAAGATGGACAACCTCTCATCTTGGAGGAGTTACATTGTGTCAGAGTAATTGAAAGTGTAATTGAGGCTAATTAATCAATTTGATTGTCTTGAGACAACAAACACAGGAGAAGGTCCCCATGAAAAACTCCAGAGAAATTGTCCTCAATTAGGACCAAGATGTGTCTCTCAATGTTAATTGAGTTTATTGTTTGGAGGGAAACAAGTGGGACAGAGCTCCAAAAACAACCCTCCATTGTCTTTATTAATTCACAATATATCCAAAGAGCTTTCATGATGGCAACGAGACAAACAAGTAATCGGAAAACTGTGTTGCACCTTCTTGATTTTATTGTTAATCAGACATTTGAAAGCTATTCTAATTAAAAGAAAAACTGTCACTTGAAGCACAATAAATTGAGGAATTGCAGTGAAACTAATTAATTAGAACAGAGAGAAATTTAGATTTATCAAATAAATAGGGGGAAAGAAATACCTATTGGTACTTTAAGAACACGTGTTATTGTAAAAACACCATATTATTCCTTCGTCCATAAATACATTAATATATGATTTATAAATTTGTTCTATTTCGTACATACCTGTACTAAAAGTACTTGTGACAGAAATACAAATTCCTTGATAAAGAACTTTACAATTTTAGTTTGAAAAGAAAACACGCAGTAGCTACTAGTTTGAGATTTATTATTAGAAATTTTAGGGATCTTAGAACATTCATGTACTAAAACAACACTGTTCGGAAACCTAGCCTTAATTTTAAGAGAAAATGTTCAATAAATGTTCATAAACAAATTTTTATGGTTTTTAGAACATGTATGTACTAAAAATACCCGAAATAGAAACTTTACTCTTAGGGTACACAACATTCTAAATTAATCTAAGTAATAAAATTTTCCCACTAACAGGGTATCAGGGTCATATAATAATCACTGTACGATTAGTCATTTTTATACTTTTTAGAACAGACAAGTGCTAAATTTGTATTTGTGAATGAATAGTCTTATAAACGTTTTAATCAGGGAAAAATATTTGATAAAGTACCAATATATATAGATTATTAATTAGCAATTTATTAGGTTAATACTATTATTTAAAAAAAATTAAAATCTTACAGCATGCATGTACAAGAAAAATACTCAAAATAGAAACTTATTCTTGTAGCTGATAAGCATTATAAACTAATTTAGTTAATGCAAAATTTCCGACTAAAAGTGTCATTTAATTTTAACAATATTAATTAAAAATATTAACTTAATATTTTATCATACACAATACAAAAATGTGTAAAATTTTACTACTATAATAGTGCAAAAGCGACCATTTTAGTTGTTTAATTTAAAAATGTTTAAAAAAAATACACATTTTGGTAATTTATTGTTACGTGATTGAAAATTACCACTATTATAAGGTAAAGTTCCCTCAAGTCGACCGGTTCCTCAATTCAACCGGTAGAGTTATTTATTCAATTTATTTATATTTACACTAATATTTGTCGTATGATCTAACATTATTAGGTCAATTATTCCATAAAAAATACGAATCAGTGACAATTTTATAGAAATTCACCATCAAACATTGAAATATTGATCACCGGTCCAGTCTAGGAACCGGTCGACTCAAGGGCACTTTACCTTAGTTGAAAAATTTTCAACAATGTTGTTTTATTTGAAAATGTGTAATATTTTAACACTATAATAGTGTGAAATCGGATAAATTAATTATTAAAATTATTATTGAAATTTTTCAACAATGTTTTGTGATTTAAAACTGTTGAAAAATTGCCACTATTATAAGATGATTATAGTTTTTTTCATTATTGTAGTGTGAAGAAATACACAACTTTATGGTATTTTTGTCATATGTTTAAAAATTAACACTATTATAGTTTGATTATAATTTTTCATACTATTATAATGTTATGTACTCAACCAAAGTTGCTGAATTTTTACACAAAATTTGTGTAAAAATTGTTGATTTTCCATTTAAGGCTTATACTTCAGTCGAGATGCTTTTTATTGCGCAAAAGTCATATAGAACATCAAATATTTATATGCATAATAAGTATATCGTGAATATCCTAGCATCAGATGTAATCATCTCGCATTAAGGAGGATCCCGAGTACAGAAAAAAAACATTACAAATGTCTAAAAACTCTAAAAAGGCAAAAAATTATAATCTTCCAAATGAAATGAAAATTCAACATATACAGAATTTAACGATTTTTGAGTGCACACACAAAAAATCAGCAATTTTTAAATTCAACAACTCCAAATTCAACAACTTTAAATTAAACAATTTTAAATTAAACACTTTTTCCAAATTTAACACCATAATTTTGGTTTGAAAGATTACAAAATATAATAAGTGTTTTTTTTACTGTGTATAGAGAGTTTTTCATGAAGTGTGTTGAAATCGTGAATAATGAACCTATTTCAATGAAAGAAAGAAGAAAAGAAATATTTCTTTTGAACAATTTTTTAGTACATGGCTGTTCTCATGTACTTTTGCGCACTCGAATTTTCTTTGTGTTAATTCTTGTCTGGACTGTCTTCCCAAGTCTACATCGTTTTCCAAAATCACCAAAACAGTCATGACAGGAACCAACATAAAAAAAACTCAATTATGCTGAAGCACATGGTACCAATCATGTACTAAAAAAATATTCAAGAAAAAGATTGGACAGATCTATTTTTCATTGTTAAAGTACCATAAAACAGCTAATAGATCAAAATTAATTTATTAAGCTCTTTTATTATTTTTAGTACAAATACTAGAAGTACTAGGAACTGAAAATGTGCTAAATTCGAGGCAAAAAACTTGGCTTAGTGGTTAAGAAGCATTAGATACATTTTATTCAAGGAAAAGCTTTTGTTGAAGTATGCTAGGGTCGTAAATATTGCAACCATTATATTAAAACTAATTAGTAGAACATTTTATGATTTTTAGAGCAAAATCAGAAATTCGGAGAGGTTGATTAAAAAAAAATAATGAAATATTTTCAATCAAGATAATAATGGTGAGTAAGAGTTTTAAGGTTAAATTAATTATTAGGAATTATGATGATAATAGAACATTTATGTACTAAAATTAATCTGATTTCGTTTATGAAAATCCTTCCAAAGGCAAACAATTCTGATTCAGGGAAAGTATGTGATGACAATTGTTTAATATAATTAAATAATTTTCATGAAATAATTAAAATTAAATTTGCACACCCTGACGAGTCCAATAAATTGTACAAAAAATGGAGAATCGTAACTCTACAAATATTAAAGTCTAAAAAGTTAACAAAAGTAACACATAGTGTACTGCATTTAATTTCTTACAATAAAACCAACAATTGGAATTGGTTTCTATTCATTTATTTGATTGATTTTATTCCCTGTTTAACAAGTTTAATAAATTATCTGTCACAGGGATTAGATTAGTCCTTGGTGACATGTAAGAAATGCAACAAAATCTCTAATGTTGAAATGTTCTCAATTTAATCTCTTTATAAAGATTGAAGGATTCAAAAGAACTTACATTCGCTGTTTTTTTATATTGTTTTGATTTACTTTTGCAATGTTAACTGGCAAAGAAGAAATTAAATTTTCATGCATAATACTCACTGTTTTTCCTTTTTTTTTTGTTCTTATCTCAGAAGAGCTGAACGTTTTTTTTGTTTTAGCAGAAAATAATATTTTCATTTTTCACACGAGAATGCACTGATAATTACAATATTTTATTCCGCATGAGGGCACTGTTTTATCCCGCGAGTGGCGCTAGCAACTGTTCTCAATTTCAAATTCTCAAGCTTTTTGAAAAAAAAAATCACTAAAGTTAATGGTGATAATTTTTACACTAATATTATTTCACACTAAATTCAGTGTAATAGTTCGTAAAATTCTGAATGGAGAGGCTTTCTTTACCACAAATAACGCCAAAAACGCAATAAATGTTCAGTATTTTCGCAAATTAAATTATTGAAAAATATAGATCGCATGAGGTTTATAAATGCAAATAAATATTCCTTTTCACCAAACTGTCAATTAATCAAATTTGTGTGAATTTGCAACAAACATCAATCACCAAATAACATCAAATTGAAATAAATGATCATTTTTCACAGAACTTTGAAAGTTTTCCAAGCCAGTCGATGGGGACGCCTGGTGAACCGCAATGTTGATGGAAAAGACCAAAAATTATTTTCCAATTTTCTCATGTTCAAATAATAGTATTTATTGTCATGCATTATATTACTCAATCATCAACTGATTCATTTAATTTTTCAATAATTTATAATTCATTACTTGGTTTTTTTTAAAATTACTTTACCCTAAGTTTACACAATTTCTCTTAACCACTATTTAATTTTTTTTTAATTAGAATACTTCACGTTCAAGTACGTTTAACTGAAAGTTCTTACGTTCAATAGGAATTCTTTTATTTTCACTTTGTCCACTGTCCTTTTTTTTTCAAGAGATAAATTGCTGATATATCGTGGTATTTACATGTTTTTCAAAGGTTTTTATTTATAGGATTTTGTATATATAAATTCGTGACTAACAGTAGAATATGGGTTAGTTTAGAGATGTCATCAGTTTCTTTCACCATTAAAATTTTCTTTTTTTTTAATTTCTTTTTCTTTAGATATTAACACGATCAATTTATGTACAATTTTATAGAGAATCTTTATTCATCTGCAATATACGTAAGGTATTTTTTATTTAACATTTTCTCTGATATTTCATTTAATGGGGAAAAAATGTTCGGTTACACTTTAATTCCTCCTAATGGGCAACGCACAATTACAATTGTTTTGTAAATCTGTGTTTGGCATTTCATTGAAATTAATAAAGAAAACTACTGCTCTGGTAAATATTTCATTCTAATATCCTAACCAGTTTTAAGAACTTTTCATAAAGCAAATATGATTTTGTGTTGCCTCAAATATTTAATTAAAAGGAAGCAAAATAAGAAAGAAGTTTTGTAATTCAGTGTATTCAAGGCCAAAGAATAATTTTTTTTTACAAAAACAAAACGTCTTGGAAATTCTGATAAAAAGATTAGGATTTAACCTTTTATAAGTTTTAATATAACCCCTATTTCTTGGTACTTCCATCGTAACTCAATTTAGCTATTTTTAAAAGGAATTTCTTAAACAGACAAGAGCTTATGTTGCGAAATAATGTTTTGTTTGAAAGCAACATAATCTGTAAGAACTCATTTTGAATGTTTAACTTTTATTCTTTATTTATTTCCAAAGCTATAGGGGAAAATAGAGCAGAAGGGGCAGAAATAAATACGGGGCATTTAGCAATAAACACTGTAATTTTTAAATAGATATTAGGCATCAGAGGACGCGACCTATACGAACAGATACAAAGATTCATGTCCTCTGAAGAAATGGTACACAGAAAAAAATATTTTGTAAAAATGTTTGTAAATGTTTGTGAATTTTTATGGGGGAGTTACAAAATGCTCGTGAATCGTATAACCCACAAAGAAGTTCGTAAAAGTTTGTACTTTTCTCGCAAACATTGTTCGTAACATAATCATTTGACGAACATTTTTTGTAATTTTACAAACATTTGTTCGTGAAAGTTCGTAAACTTACAAAAAATGTTCGTAAAATTTTGTCATTTGTTCGTAAATGTTTGTTTTCCTGTTGAACATTTTACGAACATTTACAAACAAATCACAAAATTTTACGAATATTTTTTGTGTGTTTACGAACATTTACGAACAAATGCTTGTAAAAGTACAAAAAATGTTCGTCAAATGATTATGTTACGGACAATGTTTGTGAAAAAAGTACAAACTTTTACGAACTTTTTTGTGGGTTATACGATTCACGAGCATTTTGTAACTTCCCCATAGGAATTCACAAACATTTTTACAAAATATTTTTTTCTGTGTAGACATAAATCCATCAGTAGTGTTCCATTGCCTTAATCTTCCCTAAAATCCAGAGATAACAATTACTAGTTACTTTATCGTATTAAGCTCAACTATAACAAACAGGAAATACAACCCAAGTAGTAAGTATTTTTACTGTGTATGCCGAATTCAAAAAGTCTGATGATATTGAACGAACAACAGAAAGGAATACAAGGACTTGATCATTGATGAAGTTTTGGATACTGATCGTGGTGTCACATATCGATCGCTTAGAATAAGAAACGAATAACTCGCAGTAAGCAAATTTTACAGAAGAGCGATTTGAAGCTGAGATTTTACTTGCAGAATATAGAATTCTTGAGATTTAAAATCTCTATGATTTTGAAAATATTTATCTTTCAAGTATTACATTCACAGGGAAGGTAGAGGGTATAAAAAAGTATCCAAAAAGCGAATAAAACGATTTTTGTAAAAAATTGAGTTGCTCGACTTATATTCTGAGTCGTCGATATAAGACTAATACTTCCTGAACTGCGAGAATAACAGAAAAAGATAGCAAGTATACCTTGCTTCTTTCTCACATTTGGACACTGCGTTCAAAGTTGGCAAGCATGAAATAGCTGGAAAACTGTTAGAATCACAGTTGGCACACATGAAAAATTGGTCGAAAAGCTTTTCAGGTGGTTCAGAAAGTTCAGAAAACAATTAATACGAGCAGAATTATTTTACTGATCGTATTACTCTACTAGAGTGCCCCCCTTCTAACACACGTATTTTTTCCACTTGAAATTTTGCATACTAAGGGAGACCGGGGCAGAATTAGACAAGAAATGAAAGTTTCATTGCGTATAATTTGTAATAAAAAAATGTATGAGGTTGATAAATATTTCACTGATTAGGAATCGAAATGTTTACTTGGAATAAATACTGATTTCCTCAATAGTCTTTCTAAAGCAAACTATAACGGCAGCATATCCAAACCTTTTTGGAATTTTAGTTTGTTTTGTTTTCCTTTTGCCTAAACGTCAGAAAGATTTTTTCTTCAAATGACGGAGATGACTTATACAACCTGAGAAAGAGCATTCCCACCGATTGGCTCTGGAGGTTGATTACCAACGTTAAGACGGCGGTAGACGCAAGCACTTCTTTCTGACAAATATTTATATCTTAATATTTACATGTACCCTTTTTCTGCTTTCAAGAGCATCGGCTCAAAAGCATTGTTATTATTAATAAATAAAAAAAATATTTAAATACAAAGAATAACTTTCCACTACCTAATTCTACCCGTGGCTAATTCTGACGTAGTCCCCCCTACACACCTCTTCCTCCGTCTTTTCTTACTCTTATTGTTAATTTTATTATGTGACACCACCATGTGCCGAAAGCTCTGGAAAAAATTGATGTATTTTTCCTAAGTGTTTTCCGCTTTCCAACGATTTCCGGATTCTTCATCGACATTGATCAGTTTACCGTGGATTTTTTCCTTAGAATATTTTTTTTTCAATTCACTCGAAAAATGTAACGACCAAGACCCAAGACCCAAGACCATTGGGTCTTGGGCGGTTAGATCTCTGACTCGACTCTCACAGCTGTGAGTTCGAGTCCCGCCCGGTGCAAGCATCTGAATGTGGAGAAAAAGACATTTTCACTCTGATAAAACGTAATAAAATGCACCGCTTCTGCCCAAAAAACCTTCAGGAGCACGGAAGAAGCATTAACTACGGAGAAGGCGTTCCTGGGCGATCTACGATCAGCAGATTCTTCCAACATTTTCATGATTATATTGTAATACCAAATAAAGTGTCTCGATACGATTAATAATAATTGTTACAGGACCAACTACTTTTCAATAATTTTTCCTTTGATCCTGGCGGTGGATTATGTAAGTAAAGTGAAGCCGGTGAATGATTCACTTGACAGCTCGAGTGAAGTTTTCACTAATGAACCGCCAAAACTCGATTATGAAAGCGGTGAACGATTCACTTCACACAGTTTTTTGAGGTTAGGGTTTTCACCATCAGGAGTGATATGATAACTTATTTTCAATACGAATGGTAAGCAAACTTGCATAATTGTATGTGTATAATCCCGTCAGGTGCATAATGCCGAAGTGCATAATCCCGGGACTGAGTGTAGCTGTCTACAGCTGAAAGCAGAAGCGGAGAGGAAATTAACCTTTCAGAATCCGGGAGACGAAGGCAAACATTTGAGATTGCTGTATTTACTGGCAGACAAAATAGGTTCTTAAGGCTGACAAATAACGCTTTTGTTCATTCTGTAGACAAGTGGTCACTGGCAGTACAATTTAATTACTATTTTATCGATTTTATCACATATGAAGCTGTATTCATCCAGGTTTACGGGTTTCTAAAGGGAATTGGAGAGGACACGATCTTGCAACTGATACTTTTAACTAATCCACGTGATCCCCAGTTTCTTATGAACTTCCATCTTGTTTTAAATCTAATCTTATCTAATCTTTATAAAAACGTCACATTTCGATTAAAACTCAAGAATAACTCCAGAATATCGAGACTTCTTCTGTCAACTCGCGTACTTCAACGTCTGTCAGCCATGTTGGTGCATGCCACACTGACTTGACAATTGCCTACCTCAATAAATTAACATCAGATGGCACTGGGATAGTGAAAGCTTGCTCTGACGGGAACTTTCAAATTTAGATTTCACTTTTTAGATAGAACTTCGAAAAGTGCAACATAACCTCTCGGCAAGTTAAGAAAATTCCTTCACTGATCCTTTTCAACTATTTTCAATAATTTAACTACAGACACGTCGTTTATGCAACAATTTAAATTTTCTTTGAGATTTTCAATCGATTAAAGAGCTAAATATTGTCACAAATCCATCATTTGTGCTTCCTGTTCCTGGGTAAGATGTATTTTTGGTCTTGTGCGTGGCAAACGCAATAAATTTGTAAGGAGATTGGGTGGAAAACACAAAGATATCAGCAAATTTAACTAGGAAGAAAATTTATGTCTTTTTTCCCTGCAAAACAAACTTAAATCCATCGAGCTCTTAAGCAATGTAATTTTTCTCTTTACCGTGACATGTTTCTTCTTTTATATTAAAAATACGGAAGACATCTATTTTTATAATCTCTCCTCTTAAAATTTATAAAAATTCTCATATCAAACATCTTTACGTTTTTTCTGTCTGTGTCTGGGAAATTCCTCTCCTTCGGGCTCCTTTTGCTGCTCCATCATTTCAATAAATTTCATACCTTGAAACCCGCTGGAAGAGGTGGAAGAAGGGCTTTTGTGGGATGTCAGGGTGGTTAAATAACGACACAAAAAAAAGCAGGGAACACAAGAAGGGGATGTCTCCTGTGGGATGAGATCTTCTTTTTGTGAAGAGAAGAATGAAATGAAAAAAATGAGGGAAAACGATCTCTTAGGAATTTACACAATGCTCAATCCCGATGTTTGCGGGGGAGGAAGAAAAACCGTGGATGTACTTATGACACTGAGAGTCCAATGTAGCGCACAAGTGCAGGGAGTAGTACAAGAAGTAGACAGTAATTGCAGAAGTGAGTGACGCTGCTGCATCGGTTGTACAAATTAATCCAGGGAGTCCGTCGCGACGGAACGGCTGCAGGCATTTGTGTATTCCGTGTCTTCTCGATGCCCGTTCTGACTGGCACTTGTGTGAAAACTGGAATTAATTCAATTGAATTCCCACTGTATTCCACATGCAGTGCAATTTCCTCTAAAAAAAACACACACACAACTTAAAAGCCATCTCGCACAGAGAAAAATGTTTGGAGAAAATTGGGTCATTTATCTCATTTCAATCCCATTAACCTAAATCAAATTTAAACATAAATTTCCCTTTAATGTGTATAATTAGTCCAATTTTAGTGAAAAGTCGATTTATATTACTTATCAGTGTTATCAGTGCAATATATCAATTACACCATGAGCTAACATGTAACAATTGCCATGAAAATGTAATGCATATTATGCTGAAAACACACTGAAATCGTTCTGACGACTGACTGTTCGAATACTGATTCTTCCCAAACTGCATGTGTCGTAAAAAAAGTTTTGAATACATCAAAAGTTAGTGATTGACAGCTGTCACCTGGATATCGAAGTGCCGCATAACGAAAGCTGAGTGTACCCATTTAGAAACAAAACTCTCTCACTGACTTTTACCTCTTATCTTTATTCTTATCATTCACAAGAATTTGAAAAATTCGAAAACCTATGTGAAAAGTCAGGAAAGATACATTCTTGCTTCATGATAATTCCGCAAGGTGGCTGAAATACTTCCTGTTCGAATTTCGAAGTGCTCAACTACAATCGAGTTCCTCAAATTTGAATGATCGACGATTGAATTCAAAATGTAAAATTTGAGGTTATGTAAAAAGTCTTGCGTGGAGTCTGAATTAGAACCATTTTTCTCTGATGTTTCCTCAATATTATTGTATTATATTAACTTCCGCAACAAATTTCATTTATTTCACAATAAATTACATTGATGTATTCAAGGATATATTCTCTGAATTTATTTATCTTAATTTAGGGAAAGTACATTTCACATGAATTCCGTTACGTTTTAGAAATTATTGTTTAAATTTAGAGAGTGAGAAATGTCATCTATACCCAGAAAATGTTCAAATTTGAGGAACTCTACTGTATCAACCTTTATGCTAAGGATGAGCAAGATCAGTTTGAAACCGAATAAACATCAAAAGAAGTTTGCCCAGGTAGCGTATTGAGTATTGATGTACAATTTTAATTATTTGACGTTTTTCTCTGGCTATCAGATCAGATAAGGTTACAGTGGAGACAGTTCCCTGCTGAACCGCTGCACCCAGGCCTCCTTCTGGACCCATAACGCATCCCCAACTAAATCAACCCCTCCTTTTGGGGACCAAGTTCCCTGGGTCAAACAAAATCAAGACATAGTAGATTGTATTAGGTGAGATTCTTAACAATCTCACCTACTATAATCCTAACAAAATTTCATGTCGTCCGATCGACCTCAAATTTGGCCAAAATGTGTTTCGCCACTTCCTGATTCCGAATATATATGTGGCTAAGTTACGTTCCCGGCCGGCCGGCCGGCCGGCCGGCCGCTCTTTGGAGCTTAATAGCTCCTAAACTAAAAAAGATATCGACTTGCGGTTTTCGGCAAAGGTTATATATCGGGTGAAAATTGCAACTTGGTGCATTGACCCCCCACCCCCCACCCCTCCTTCCGCCATTTTGAAGACCCCCCTTTTTTTGTTTTCTCAATAGCTCCGCCCCTATGGCATTCAGCGGACTCAAATTTTAGTATGTTATAGCTGGGCCTTAGAGCTTTCCATCAATACCAAACTTAAGGTCCCCCGACCCCCCTGACCCGAGCTATAAGGGTCCAAAAAAAATTTCTTAAAATGGCCATAACTCCGGTTCTAATTGTCAGAATTTAAAAAGTGAGGGCTTTTTGGAAAGCTCTCGTGAAATGCCACTTCCCCTTCTAACATCACAAGTTCATAAAACCACCGCTAGGGGCGCTTTTTTTAAAAAGAAAATTTTTAAATCTTAAAAGTTAAATAACTCAAAAATTCCATTGTGCATCGGGCTGAAAATTTAGTATGTTGTAGCCGTTGATTATACCTATCAAACAAAAAAACCTTAAGTCGATCCATAACCCCTGACCCGAGCTATAAGGGGTCAAAGTTCGAACATTGACCGGCCTCTATCTCCGGTTCTAATTAACATAGCGACCTAAATTTTACCTTTTTGGTTTCGTCTCAATGAGCACTTTCAGATGGAAGTTCAAAAAGTCACCACAGGTGGCGCTGTGATAGCGTCAAAATTCATCGAAATTCAAAGTCACTTTTCTCAAAAACGGCATTGTGCAAGTTAATGAAATTTTAGTATGTTGTAGTCCAGTCTAGGACGTTTCCAAAATGGTGCGTATGCGCGCTGTGGTTTCAATAGAACCGGAGATATGAGGGGTCAAAATTCACGAAATTCAAAAAATCATATCTCCGGTTCTATGTGACCGATTTTGATGAATGAGGGCTTAAACGAAAGATCTCACCAAATGCTACAACTTTCTAGAATATTTGAACTTCGTGGGACCAACACCAGGGGCGCCACAGTCGAAAAACCAATTTCAATATCACATAACCTCAATTATCTCGACTGTCGCTAAACCGATTTTGATGATTACTTCGACATAATTGTAGAGCATATTTGTCTCTACATTTCGTCCATACATCATTTTCCGCTCAGACTACGCTATCACTCCGATTTTGCCGTTTAAGTGTGAAAAAATTGATTTTTCCAATAATAACGCTTTGAAATCACTCAGATGCCAATTTGACTGCCTCTACTCCACCAAGACACTTAAAATAGGGTTTTAAATGGAAAGTCTCACAAAATACAACAATTCTTTGATATAGTTGAGGTTCAACAAATGACTACTTGGGGCACTCTGGATGAAAAAACGAGTTAAGAAACAAAAAACCTCGATTATCTTGGCTTCTGAGTAATCGATGAGTTCAAGTTCTACGGCAAAATTATAGAGAACATTCTGGTCTACATTTCACCCATATAACACTTTTCTGTCAGTTCATCAAAATCCTTGATATTTTGGTTTAAATACAAAATTTGTATAATTTCACGAATTTTATTCAAGATAACTGAATGGCGTCTCCCAACTTCAGCTCCAAATCGAATTTGCATGCACTCCGAGTTAGCTCACGTTAAGAATCTCACCTACATAAGCCGGTTAGGATTATCTGTCCCTTTATTTTTATCAATGGATTTCACGCGTGGCGGACTGCAAGGACTTGATTAATTATGGCGGACTGAATGGCTGATTATTTCAATAAACTGCAATACGAGTGTTTAGTTTATGTGTTTCAATGAGGCCATTTACATCGTCGCATTAGATTGAGATTGGATTGTCCCAAAATCAGAATCCAATCTTGTCTGTTTACATCGTACTGTTGAGATTGAATTGGATTTTTAGCGGGATGCCATTTTTGTGAGGTTAAAAATGATATTTTCGATTTTTAAGTTGGATTTTTTTGCTTAAGATTCTTAAATTTAACTACACAATTTGCTTAACATTACGTTCATATCCTTGCTTAAGGAACTCTGCAAAAACTTCTTGGTTGCGATTTTTTTAGAGTCTATCGTCACAACAACTCCTTCTCCTGATTAATTTAAAAGAGGAGCTTAGTCTCCTTGCTTTGCCACCTCTTTTAAACTTGTCGTTGCCTATATCCTTGTCCAATACACAAAAAATGTCCTGAAAATTTTATTTTGTGCGACTTCCTTACCAAAACAACACAAATGATGAGGTTAATTTTAACGTCAAATGCAACTCCGAATTTCGCTTCGCGCGCTCCGAAAATGTTTGGGACAATTTGAATCCAATCCAATTCGATACGAAGTGTCGTATTGGATTTGCCGTTTATATCGAGAAAAATTAAACAAATCCCAATCTAATGCGGCGATGTAAATGGCCTCAATGAGTATGTGATTAACAAACGTTTCGGAAGGGCTTACATAATAAATTTTCAAATATTTCCGCCAGTTGGCGCTTGCAATTCCAACACCTCCTAAGGGCAAGATTGTTCAAGCCAGCCTGTTTTTCGGATAAACTCCATTAAACAGACCCAAAGCACAAGTTTCCAAGGGTTAAATAAATAATTATTATTATCCATTAAACAGATCAGCTTTAATTTTGATAGATCTTCATCAGACAGCACGGCTTTCCCCAGCAGCACCCATGTGATGTCACATAACCTCTCCTTAGCTTACTTGCATCCTCTGGACAATATGTTACATTAGACACCCATACTATTGAGATTTTTGTTTAGGCAGTGGCCGCATAAATTTGCACTCTGCCGGGCTTTCTAGCGACTGCCTCCCACTAGGCACGCTGTTCTTTTCTTATCCAAGCTGGGCATGAACAGTTTAGACAAGGGGCAATCTTTAGTCGCGGCCCACTTGGTTTAATATAGTTTTAATAAATCCTCCTGGATAATCGATTTACTCATTTCCATGGAAATCCCTACAGTTCGGGGCCAACGAACGCGGTCCTTACCCCAGCTACCGTGAAGCGGTCCGCTTCCTCGTATCCCGTTATACCCCTGTATCCAGGTACCCAATGAATACCGGTGGCACATTTCTGTGAGGCCGTTTCTAACATTACCCTGCACTCAGTCACGCAAGACAGTAGAAAGCGACTTCTATCCTGTTATGGCAAGGCAGAATCGCAGCTCTACTATCTGAGAAGATTTGAATTTTTCTACTCTCAATGCTAGACTCCGCTAGACTCCGAGCATAAAGCAGGAGTGCGACAACCTCAGCTGGAAACACAGTCGTATACTGGCCGAGGAGCGCTCATCCGCTAATTTGAAATTTCTGGTAATGGTAACCGGCGCCTGAGGATCCTTCAACTCCAGAACCGTTAGTGAATAGGACGACCGCGACCGCATCGGACTCGATGATCTCATCCGTGCGTTCAGCCCAGTCAGCCTTCGTATGAAGTATTGCTTTAATTATTTTCTTGGGCAGCCTTCCCTCAAGGTGGAAGTCATCCCTCATTAGAAGCTCTGGATGTCTGGCATCAGGCTTATCGAGTATTCAAGTATAGCCTGCTGTGATAACCAACCTTCCAAGTTCTAGTTAAACGTAACCTCAGGGCTGACGTCTCGCTTCCGACTTTATGAAAAGTGATAGTAGCGGCAAGCTTAACATAATCTCCAGAGCAGCGGTTTTGGCGCTGTCTTTATGGCCACTGTTATCGCAAGACAAGACAGGCCGTTCTTTGGAGCCGTACTAGTGGCCGCTCCGAATTTTTAAATTCGACTCTCGGCCACGATATCACAGCTCCGTAAGAAATTATTGGCCTAACGATGGCTTAGTACATTCATAATATGATTTCGGCGAAAGACCCCAAGTTCTACAGAAAAGTCATCGACAGCTGAAAAGGGATCTAGTGGCCGCATTAATGCAGTTTTCCAGATGTCCCTTTCAGGATAGTTTGTGATCAAGTAAAATACCAAGGGATTATAATGGCGGAGTTTGATTGTATGACAATGTACCGCCTTAAAAAAATCTATTTATTTTTTAAATTAATATACTTTCAAGCAATTAAACTCGGGCTATGAGATCTAAGAATATAGGGTCTTTAGGTTGTAGCCGATACGCGCTAAAGGAGATTACAACAGACCGAGATTTTTATCACAGGAACGAACCACTAGAGGGGATATTTCAAACTCTCACATTGAACAACCCTAGAGCCAGACCTTGAACCTTGCACAAGAAAGTCTAAGTCAAGGATTTTAAAAGCCATTATGTTGTTCACTGTAGGTATAAAAATATTAAACAGGAAAACACAGAAATGAGCTAAATTAGCTAAATAAAAAAATAAAAACACTTCAATTTCTCCAATAAAATCACTCATTCCTCAAAGTTAATCCAGAGAATTAGGGAATCAACAATATTCAAATTATCCATTCCAATTTTATAGAGGGCGTGGCCTGTTTTTTAAAAGCCGCAATTTTTCGGTTCCTGTTAAAGACTGAATTTTTTTAGGGGGGGGGGTGGTTGGTTTGGTCATTTGCTCAAGCCGTCCGCAAAAGATCTAATGTTCTAACATTATTATCCGTAATTCCTGAAAGAGGCTTGACATAATTTTTTGTAAAGATATTTGGGTAAAAATTACCAAAAATATGTACCTCTGCGGATTTGACAAACTTTCAAAAAAAGTTCCACGAACTTTTTTTTAGAGTAATCAAAAGTATGAGAGTCAGTCGTTAGAACGTAAATTTAAACTCTGAACGTCAAAACGTGTTTTCATCTTTTTCAGCATAACAAACTAATAATTTTCCAGTGAAAATGTCTCTGCAAGTTTGTACATTTTATATCTCCCAATCTACCTGTGCTTTGTGTGATATTTTCCAACCAAGAAAAAAATATTGGTGCAAGTTAAACATTCCATGTTGTGTTCTTTTGTGAATTAGAAGAGGTGTATGGTGCTAAAAAGTCATATTAACCAAGTCTGACTGTGCAGAAATTTTCACTTGCTCTAAATGAATATTCACAGTGCAAATATTTACCATCAAAAGGTGCAATCATGTGAGAAGAGTGGAAAGAGGGACAAAAGGGATATTTACCTTCAAAAGCCGCACCAGCAATTTCATTCTCTTGCACATGATTTGTTACGACGGTCTCCTTGATCTTGGGGACATCAAATGTGGCAGCTTTGATGTGACTCTGCGTGGCCTTTCGCCTTGGTTTTGCCGTAGTGTACACATAGGGTGTTGGGGTTGTTGTTGAGGTTGGTGGCAGTCGCAGTTCTGCGAACGGAAAATGAGCAGGAAAATTGTGTGACGGAATGTGCACTAAAGAAAATCATAATTTAACATATCTCTTCAAACAATAATAAATTATCAGTGCAAGGCACAGAGATTGAGAGTATGAAAATACTTTGCTAATGTTACACGTAAACTCACGAAGAACGATACTTATGACCAATTCAGAGATGAGAGTGAATTATGAGACCATCTTAGTTCTAAAATTTTGGGAATATGTCGGATCGCAACCGTAATTTCTTTAAAAACGAAGGAAATACAAGATCGGTTATAAAGTCAAAGAAAGAACATTTGGATTTCTCTTTAAGAATAATGGTGCTATTTCAATGAAAAATGAAAAGAGTGACCTTTATCCTGAAAGTTTGATACTCGGCAGCTGCAGATTTTTCAGCTGCCGTATCGAATTAGTCCAGTGAATGGATGAAAAAGTAATGCCTAATGCATTGACAATGAACCGCCTAAACAAGAGAGGCTGATACAGAAACGGGTTCGACATAAAGAGATCTGTCGATACAAATACACATACACATTCACTGCAACTGATCCAACCAAGGCTGGTCTCCCGCAATATAGAAACGGCACGGTGTGTGTACCTCAGGCATACAAAAGCCGAGATATAGAGCTGGAGGACCGCCTTGAGGGTTACGTAGAATGGAGTAATGGGAAGTGCCCAAATAAGTGGCCTAGATGCAGCGGAACCGATAAAGGTTTAAGCCGATCCATAGACAATCTGAATAAGATTGAAATTGGTTACTGTCTCGAATACATAAAGAAAATTCGATAATGCGGGATCATTTAAAATAAGTCAGGCGTTAAAATAATGCTCAGAAGAAAGATTTATGGCGCTATTCCAATGAAAAATGAATATATATTTTTTTAGCACTTTATTATTCTAAATTGCTTCTACATAATTGTCTTTTCTTTGTACTGATTTCTGTCACGACTGTTTGGCGGTTTTAGAAAACGATTAGGACTGAGGGAAAAGACTCGAGACAGGAACCAACACAAAGAAAAGTCGATAATGTAGACGCACTTGAGAACAATAAAAAGCCAGAAAACCATGTTATTATTTTTTTTTGGAATAACATCATAATGATGCTATTCCATGTAATGAAAAATGAATAGAAGTGATCATTCTCCTGAACGTTTTTTACAGCTCGAACTCCACGGAGAGAGCAGTATATAATCTCTCGATTTTGAGTTATATATATATTTCGACTTCTTACCCCCCAAGGAGTCGTATTTTGGTAGAATTTTTGAAATCTGAAGTTTCGAGTTCTTTGGCGTCACGCTGTTTTTCCGTCTGTCCGTCTTTCATCAGCTCTAGAGGCCAAACGGTTAGAGATAGCGACTTGGGACCTAAGGGGGCCCCCATAAGTCGACCCAACGATCGTTAACATGTCACTCCTTTCCCCCCCCCACCCCTTCCCAACCACTCCTAAACAATGTTTTTTGGGATTGCTCGAAAACGCGTCGTGTATTTTTTTTCATTTTTGGATATGTTTTAGAGATTACCCAGACGAACATTTCGTCCATAGACGGAAGTAACGTTGAATCATTCCTAATAACAGGTTTTCAAGGTCAAAGATTAAAAAGACACTACACAGCGCATTTACCAAGCAAATGGGGTCATGTTTGTGCTCGTTAGAAAGGTCTTGGAATTTCCGACAAAACTGAACCTGTTCCAATCGGTTCAGAATCGGTAATGAACCGGTTCATAACCGATAAATAATTTTTATACAAAATTCAATTAAATTATTCCTGAGGTGTATTTTGGGAAATATTTTGAGTGATTTATAAGTCGGTTTAAATCGGTTGTGAACCGGTAATGAACCGGTTATTTACCGATAAGTAATTTTTGTTCGAATATAATTTTTATTACTCTTTAAACTATTTTGTGGAATCTATTGAGAATCGATTCAAATCGGTTGAGCACCTGTAAACGGTAAATGATGAGAAAGTACTTTTGAGGTATAGCTAAGTCACGAGTTCGAGCATTTCGCAAAACCTGGGACGCTTTGCCACCCCTTTTTAGTAATTGAAGGTTCTCAAATATTTCTACATTATCGACTTTACTCTTTACTTTTTGTTGGTTCCTGTCTCGACTGTTTGCCCTAGTCCTCGCTGTCTTCTAAAACCACCAAGCAGTTGCCACAAGAACCAATGCAATGATAAGTCGATTATGTAGAAACGTTCGAGAACAGTCATGTACTAAAAGAACATGTTCATTTTTCATTGGAATAGCAACATTACCCTTTTCATTCTTCATTGTAATAGCACTATGAAACAATTTGAAAATGTTTCGAAAATTAAGCTTGTCAGCAGAGATTTATTCGCCGAAATGTAGACAAAATTGAATCGGAGTAAAGCTGAGTAAGAGGTTTTTAGTTCGAAAGGGAGATTTCGAATAAAAATATCCATGTTTTTTTAAATCAACATTAGGGTACATTTTCCACTGAAATTTCTTGCAATTTTTAAAAATCTTGCTTTATTGGGAAAATAAAATTAAAATTCACTAGATAAAATGATGTGCGAGAAGCAAGCAATTATGATATAATTTTTAGGAATTTTTCCTCAAATTCACTAAACAATGTTTTCATAAATCTTCGATAAATTGACATACCTTGAAGACGAATCCTCGCCTCAGATTTGCCCAATCCATTGATACTGGAGCAGACATAGCTGTGAAAATCATCAAATTGCAAATTCCTCACAGTGAGATTCATCTGCCAAGTGTAGGAATTTATCATGCCTTCTGTCATTTGATATTTTGGCCCCTCGTAGATTTTAGTGCCTAAAAAACAGAGGAGTGAAAAGTGGGAGGATGGGTCAGTGTTTTGTGTCACTCATGATGACCCCTAATCGTCCATGGGATGCACATGGCATTTTGCGGGGGGGAAGGCTGCTTTTGCAGTGCAAATGAATTGAGAATGGGTATTTATCACTGCATCCACACCCTCCTCAATTGTCCAACATACCATCATGTCTATACCATCCATTTAGAGGTTTTGGGTATGCTTCCACAACACACTGGAGCAGAACATGACGATCCACTGGAGCTGCGACTAATTGATTTACAACACGGACAACTGGGACAACTGTGAATGATTTTGGCGGGAAAAGATTTATTTTTCTGTGCCTCTGTGTTTTTTTTCCTACCAAAGTCCACCCCTCTCAATCCTCCCACAGAAGAATAAAAAAAATACATATATATTTACTGTGAGAAAAAAACTTTCAGAAACATACACCGTTCTCAGAATTGATGAACTCAGTTGGGGAGAATAATTTCTTTTTTTTCTGTTGAGGGAGAAAATTAAGTTTTAACTTTGGCAAAAGTCACTCATTAATCACGTGACTTATTAAGGGGTGGACTGGAGGTATTTTTGTTGAAAAAATTCTAATAGGGTGGAGTAACAACTTTTCGCCACTTTAAGGGAAATAAAAAGAGAAATTGTGCTTTATACGGGCTTCAGACCTAAGGCTTAGCTATCTAGCTTAACTCCTCTAATTCTTTATCAGGCATGATTTTTTAGGAAATTCTTGTTTAGAATTGGATATTAAGGGCAAATGATCCAATAGATTTTGAAAAATCAATAAAATCGCTTGTTATTTAGATTTTTGAGACCTTCAGGAACTGGGCTAAACCTCTAGTCTGAAGCTGGCATTATGGAGTTATTGCAATGAAAAATGAAAAAAGTGATCTTTGTGATATTTCTCCAGAACGTTTTTTTAAGTACTTGACTATTTTCTGGGTTGATTCCTGTCAGGACTGTTTGGTGGTTTTAGAACATGTCGAGGACTAGGAAAAACAGTCACAACAAGAACCAATACAAAGAGAAATCCATAATGCAGAAACATTTGAGAACAGTCATGTACTAAAAAAAACGTTGAGGAGCAAGATCACTGCTTATAATTTTTCATTACATGGAATAGGAATTAACATATTTCTTTTTAGGTTTTTACTTTTCTCAAGAGTTTTCTTTGGGTTGGTTCCTGTCTCGACTCCTTTCTCTCAATCCTTATCGTGTTCTAAAACCACCAAACAGTCGTGTCAGGAACCAATACAAGGAAAAATCAGTTATGTAGGAGCATTTCGGAACAGTGAAATGCTAAAAAAAACACATTTTCATTTTTCATTGGAATGAATCAATAATGGGTTTATTAAGCTGTGACGGGTTATGATAACAATGGTGGAGTACCATTATTGATTGTACAGTAGACTCTCGCTAATTCGGCCCCTTAACATCGGGCTACTTTTTAATTCGAGTAGCAGTTAAATTTGAAAAAAGTTTATTGACATTTTTGAAGTTCAATTATGATTATCGAATGAAGCAAATATGCTCAAATTTGCTATGCTTTGCCTCAGTTGTGATGTGATTTTGCATTATTAAGGGGATTAAGGGACTTTCAGGACTTTCAGGACTTTCAGGACTTCCATGAAATTTACAATTAATATGAGCATGTAAACTTAATATGAGTATGCAGGTAAACTAAAAATCGTTGCATTTCAAATAATTTGATGGCCGAATTTATCTTTAATTCGGGTGATGTTGCCGTCCCAATTGCCCCAATTTGAGAGAGTCTACTGTATACTATTAATGTTTTAAATTAGTTGATATATTTTTAAAAATTTCAGTAAACTCTGCGAGATTTTCAAATTTACACAAGTTTTACAGATTTTTCTGCCGCCATTGTTATCATAATCCGTCACAGCTTAATAAAACTTCAAATACGGATATTTCTGATAAAATATTAACAAAAATTGATTCTATACTATTAATATTTTAAATTAGTTATTAGATTTTTAAAAATTTAAGTAAACTCTGCAAAATTTTCAAATTCACACAACTTTTACCCATTAATCTGCCACCATTATTATCAAAATCCGTTACAGCTTAATAAAACTTCAAATACGGATAATTCTGACAAAATATTAACAAAAAGAAAAACAAAAAAAAATAATAATTACCTTTTAAAAACGAAAATTAATCCGGAAGGTCCATTTGTTTCAAAAAAATAAAAAAAATATATGGATTTACGCGCATTTTCCAACAGTTATAAACGGTAATACACCTTTAAACTCCAAAAAGTATTTTAGGCATTACTTTTTTTCATTTGAAAATGGAATGTTACAGGTAAAATATTTCATTTTAACAAGTGAATAATATAAAACTTCATTTAGCAACATTTCAGATCAGTGCAGTGTTCTATTTTGTTTTTCGTTTTTTACCCATCAACGATGAAATCACCATTTCAGAAGCATAGTGATCACACCGATTTGATGATACAGGCGCACAATTTTAGTCACTATTTATTTTTTGACACAAATATAAAAATAGTAATAGTTGCACAACGCTCCATGAAGGAACTTAGGCCTTCCCGCAAGGGGAGTTCAGAACATCTTTTATCATTTTTTGAATTTGAATCAAGTGCAGTGAAGCTTGCTGCATGCGGGATGCAATCCGAACACCTTTAACGTCAGAAAAATTCCTGGTGACTTAAAGAGATTCGAACCCGGGACACTCGCATCATAGAGCGAGTGCTCTACCACTCGACCTATTTAGTGCCCTTTCTTGACACTAACAACAAATTAAAAAATTGAAAGAATAAAGGTATAGCAAAAAATTTCAGCAGTTAAGCCGCCCCTGTGATTCCGAATAAACGATATATTCAAAGTGGCGAAAAGTAGTTATACCACCCTATTTAACATTAAAAGGAAAACTTACAGATCACTTTTACGTCGAATCTTTTGCTGACTGAGGGTGGCACACCATTTGATGCTGTTGGGAAAAAGTTTTTTAATTATTGCTGCTGTGGAACAAAGAAAAATCTTTAATTTTTTTTTACCTATACACAAATAAGCTCCCATGTCTGTTCTCTGTACATTATGCAACGTAAGACGTTCCCCATCGACGTGTTTGATGACTGAAAATTTTTAGTGCATAAAATATTTATTTCATTTGCACTTCTAACCAATTTTCACCTTCCAACAGTTCTCTGCTGGAAAAATTCTATTTTCGTCCAATGTGGATCAAAAATTCCCAACACACAGAATGCAAAGGCCAATTTCAATTTAAAAAGAACCATCTTTTGCCCACCCTCTCTGCAAAAATTTACATTCAACCACCTTTTTATTAGCACCATGAGTTCTATTATATCGCCCAACCACCCACTGTATGATAATAAAATGCTTGTGCAAAAAATGACACGTTGCCCCAGCTTGAGGCCAAAGCTCCCGAACAGAGAATAAATAGCAAATTCTTACACTTTCGTGGGAATTTTCACATTTAAAGACGAGACTTTGGTAAATTTGATTTTGGAAAAGTTTTTGCAAATTTTCAAGATTAAGCATTATATCTGCTCTGAGTATGTAATAAAATATCTATTAAATCTCCTAAAGGATTGTTCTTACTGCTTAAGGCTTTCAAAACTTTAAAAGAATTCAAAGTTTTGACCAGTCAGAGGACATGATGGGAAAAATATTTTAAAGTATTAAAAATTAACAATACGAGAACGAATATAGGATCTGGTTCAGAGAAAGTTAGGGAAGAGGTTAACAACCTCTATCTTTAAAAGCAAGATTGTTACGAAAACTCGCAGAGCCTGGGATGTAGAAGGGAGCTAGCGAAGAGTAGTCAGGATCGGAGGAGGCTGTGCTAGAAATCCCTTCCCTTTAAAAGGGCGTTGTAGCCACCTAAATAAGTAATAAGGGCGTGGCCTATTTTTTCATGAATGATTTGTCTTTTAAACTCGTCTCAGATTAAGATGTTAGAGTTAATCTTATTATTTAGTTAAAATAATAATAGAAAACTTAAATATTCGTATGAGGAATAAGTAAAGCGTGAACGTCAAATTGACAAATTAACGCGAATTCAATGTCAAAACGTAAAAGACATGGGAAGCTATCGGATAAGTCGCACCTTAGGGCCTAAATATACTCAGGCTGATCCTCGAGAATTTAGCCTGAAAAGGATATTGGGCAAAAATATATGGGAGTTGATCTATGTGTCGATCACAGATGGAATTAGGCGCATTTTATAGGTAATGGTGTAGGATGAAAAACTACCGAGACCCAGGACGATATTTGCAGGAGTTCTTGTAAAAACGCTTTTATCCTTTTGAAAAAAATACCATTTTAACATCGAATTACTCAACATCAGCTAAAGGGATCTTCATAAAATTCAGTATGGAGTCAATGTACGACTTAAGATATTTATCCATAGATACTACCCCCTCCCCCCAGCCTTTCTTCCAGTAGCCCCCATACAAAATGCGAACTTTTTTCATTATAACTTTGTTCTGAGAAGAAGTAAAAGCTGAAACTTGGCATAAAATCAAAGTGTATAAAAGGGTTTTTAACCATGTATATAGGCTCTTCCCTCCTCTACTCCTTCTTGTAACCCCCATACAAAATAATGAGCCCAAACACAAGTAGATTTTGATTCTCCATTAGTGTCTTGGGTAAAAGGTAAATGGAACTCTATTTGCACAAAAAGTCGTTAAAGTTCGAAGAATTCAAATTCAATTTCAAATTTTCGTATTAAATTTTCGAACAAAGTGGGGAAAATTTATCAAATATCATACTAAAAAGCTGGCAAAAGGGTTACTCAGTGATTAAATAATGGGACAAGAACAGTAAGATTCGTTGTTCTATTTTTTCCTCACAACAATGTGAAGACCGTCACATTTTGACACTTGAGCACTTCGAAATTCGAACAGGATGTAACTTCCGTCACCTTGCGAAAGTATTAAGAAGTAAGAAAGTCTCTTTTTTGGATCTTCAAATAGATTTTCGAATTTTTCAAGATCTATTTCTGTACGGAAAGAATTACTTTTTCCACTGTAACTCCTATGTGAAAAGAAGTAGAAATCGGAATAGGATCAAGGGTAATGGAAAGCTCTTTAACCGTGTATATATACGTTTCCCCTACCACTCCTTAAAGCAGTCCCCATACAAAATGAGGACTTTTTCCACTATAACTCCTCAATGAGAAAAGATAGAAGGCTGAAACTCGGCATGGGAACAAGGTGTATGAAATGAAGACTATTTAGTCATGTAAAGTCTGATTACGATTTAAAAATAAAATAAATAAATAAATCACAGGTGCAAATATAAGTCAAAATATCTAATGATTCTATTGAAATCGATGAATACAATGAGTTCATACCTCTCTCTATAACACATTAAAAATATTGTACATACATACGCTTGAGAATAGTTTCGAAACTTAAAACTTTTCTTATTATTTCAAAATTTTGATAACCTGTAGCGCCCCTTGCGGTCGACTTGTGAACTTATTTATACCGCCATTTTGTAGGATTTTTCGAGGCCTTTCGATTGAGTATTTATTGATTAAATTCGGTTGATAAATCTCTGAGATATAAGGTTTCAAGTTTTGATTTTGAGCCCTCATATTTCAATGTCCTCCTAGGCATGTTATGCATTATAAAGACATAGGCTTTTATGCCTGTTTCGAGAATATGCAGTCATTTAATACATTTTATTTTGCAATTTAAGTATTTCCTTAAAAAAAGACAGCATAAGTGAAAAGTGTTTTTATGCTCTAGCTAGAACTTTGCTCCCGAACAAAAGTTATTTGGGGAATGTTGGCATGGTTCGCACAGAGTGAACCTTCAAACAACGCAAATTTTCTTTTTGTTTGCAAAGAGCTAGTTCGTCATTTCTTAGTCATAAGATAGATCATTATTAAGGTCATGAGACGAGATGAGAAATGGTACCCTTTGCAAACAAGGAGAAAATTCACATCGTTTGAAGGTCCACTGTGTGCGAACCATGCCTACATTTCCCTACCTTTACAAATGCCTATCCAATGATATAGGTCTCATTGGTGGTCGCACCATAGACTACTTTTGCCCATTGTCCTTCAGCTGTCAAGGATCAGCTTGAGTCTTTTTGGGCTCTTAGATTTGTTTTAACATCTAAAGGAGGCGTGGCTTATTCTTTTTCGGCAGAAAACACTTAGGAACTCAAATACGATACTAATATTCCGTGAAAAAAATATAAATCCACGTAATAATAAATTCCATTTGATGTTTTTAAATTACACTTGACAAACGCGGCAAAGCCTTGGATAATTTTGAAATAACTGCCAATTTAGAAATAATATAATTCCTAAGTGTGACTTAATAGAAAATATCTCTCGTGTACAAAGTGTAGAAGGGAAAAATGGCTCTCAGAAGACAAAGGATTTTTTTTTAATATCACTTGGGAGTTATCTTGCAAAAATACAACAAAGAGAGCATACCTTGTTTATCTCTTCCCTCATTCCGTAGGACAATATCCTTGCCACCTTCGCGACGCCACTGCACTGAAGGCATTGGAACACCCGTAGCTGAGCAAACTAATTGCACTGTCCCACCTTCGGGGGTGATTCCCTCCTCCTGGGTGGCACTATTGGTGTCAGGCTGATTCAGAATATCCGGCGGGACGACCACACTGAGGTAGCCAGACTGTTGGATTCAGACATGATAATGAGGTTCTTTACAGAAAAAAAAGCACTATGGCATTTTACACAACTGCGACAACGATTAAAATGATGCCAAAAAGAGTTTCAACCCTTCCCAGAAAATTGAGTTTCATGAGGCCAGGAAATTCAACGTTGGATGGCTTTTTACCAGCCTCCAGAATCACCTGTCTCATTCCCATTTGAATGCGACATTACACTTGTGGGAAGCAATTTTGGCATCAATATTGCTGACACGTTGCTACTTGGGAAATGGAAAGAAAACGAATTAAGCCTGGCATGACATTGCATTTCTCAAACTCGAGCTTATATACCTCCTCTATAAAAATAAAACGAATTGACAAGAATAAGGGAAAGAAAAAAATCGTTTTCCACAATATTTTGTAACCCTGGATAAAGATCTAAGGTTGACAGATGTCAACAGCTTGGATAAACCTGGATAAAGCAGGATAAAGACTGAAAATGTGAATATCAATCACCACGAGACTATTGCTTCCAAATATAGTATGGTAAATTAATCGACATGCACAACATCATAGCAATTTCAGCATTCTCGAGTGTTAATCGTGCAGAAATGGTGGGTGAATTCCGTTCCGAGATAAACCATTAAATGTCTCAGTCGTACTAAATGTAGCATGTCTGTGGGTTTTTCAAAGCCCCCCCAACCCCAGGAAAAGGGACGGTTACAGATGTGGCCTCTGACCTGGACAAACATACAGTGAGCTTTTTGGGGTCGAATCAACGCCCCATCAATGAATGTCTGGCCTTTTCACTGTCTCTCACACTCTCTTTCGTGTTTCTACACAGAACAAATGGGATTCAAACAGCAACAGTTTATCCGACAGTCTCTTTCAACTGGCTCCCATCCACCTGACACATTTCTGGTAGAAATTGAGGGTGGTGCTAAACAAATCAACAACAAAACATTTTCATCGTTTAGACAAACACCCAAAATCTTCAGGCAAAAGTCTGACACTCCATCCACTCACAACTTCAGGACAATATAAAATAAACCCTTTTAGGGATATAGGGGTTGAATTAGGGGTATATTTTGGAACGTTTTTTTGCAAAAGTTTGAGACAAATTGAATCATCGCCTACAACCTTTTTAGAAGTTTCATTAAAAGTTCTTTTTAACAGCTAAAGTTATGCAATTTTAAAAAGGGATGTGGTAGTTTCGAACATACATAACTTTGGATAGTATACTTACATTATAAGGATAATTACTAATAACTGGAATATACATTCAGATAGCCTATAGGCTATAAGAATGGCTATAAGAGAAACCGGTGTTAGCCAAAATCCCAGACGTTCAAATTACGAAAAACTAAAATCGAAATTCCGAAAGCCAAAATTCGGAAATTCCGAAAGCCAAAATTCGGAAATTCCGTAAGGGGAATTTTGGGGGAACTTAGCCCGTTTGGCATTTTATCCCATACAAGATTTTGACTCATTCCGGATTTCAAATTCATTTGGAATTTTGACCCTTATAGCTCCGGCACCCCTTTTAGATTAGGAAAATTTCATGAAGTCGAAATTCGAATTCCCTTCTTTCTCACATGCTTTGAATATGTCTATCTCATTCTCTTGTACTGTTCTTCTTCTTTTAAACATCACTCCAAATTCAATTTAGCTCAATCGAATTTGGTGTGCGAAAGAATGAGATAGTCATATGCAAAACATGTGAAAAAGAAAGCGATTCAAATTTCGACTTCATGAAATTTTTCTGATCAAAATGGTGTGCCGGAGCCATAAGGGTCAAAATTCCAAATGAATTTGATATCCGGAATGTGCCAAAGTCTTGTATGGAAAAAATGCCAAGCGGGCAAGTTCCCGCCAAAATACCTCTTTCGAAATTTCCGAATTTTGACTTTCGGACTTTCAATCTATTCCAGATTTTAGTCTTTCGCGATTTGAGCGTCCGGGATTTTGGCTAACACCGGTTTCTCTTGGGTATAGGCTATCTGAATATATATTCCAGAAATCGCTGAAGTCTTTAGGAATTTTGACCAATACGAATTTATGGCTTTTCGGGACTTTGAACTATTTTGAATTTTGACTTCGGGATTTTGGTGTTCGGGATTTTGGCTCACACGGCATTTTTGATTCGTTCAGGATTCTAATTATTTTGGAATTTTCACAATTAAAAATTATGATCCATTTGAAATTTTGGCTTCTACATTTTTGCTTCTGGATTTAGGTTTCCGGATTTTGGCTTTCGAAATTTTGGCGTTCGGGATTTCTGTTTTTAAAATTCTTAGAACCCAATTTAAATAACACATAATTCACACTCCTCAAATAAGTGTAATGAAGAACAGTTAAAATATGTGAAACTAAATCACGCGATCTTCCGCTAGTAATGTTCAAAGGCCTCAAGGGCTATAACCAGGATTATAGTAAGAGAAAGCTAAATTTTAAAATTATATCAGTTTGAAATTGAGTGGAATATTTTTGGATGATTATCCCCCAAGGAATGGTTTCTTGGACGCAAAGAACAAGCCTGTCAGACTTTAAGAACTTGCGCTTATTGCAGAAAAATAAAATTCTTAGGACCTTAAATTCTTTAGACAATCACTTAGGAACTATTTTTTGGGAAATATTCTGTAATTTGATTTTTTTTTTCACCGATATTAACGGATTTATACGAAGGTACGAAAACGTTCTCATTATTGGTCTGAATAGCTTTTCTTAAAGGGAATGCATTTAGCTTGGAAATAATGTCCCAAAAGAAATTTTCTTGGATTCAAAAGTCTTTAGACTTTCCTTAAAAAATCAGTATACGTCGTATTTTTATCCGATTTTGATGATTTAAAGAGATGTGAAACTTTTTTATCAGGTTTTCAAACAGTCTAAGTTTAGGGATAAAATTGAATTGTGCCTTAACTTTCTTTGGATTTTTTCTAGAAGCTTTCTGTTGAAGACTAACCCTATAAGAACGAGTGGGACACATGTGTCCCAAAAACTAAAACTATTTTTTTTTACTATAGTAAGTTATTTCGTCCTCTAAATAGTCCAAAAAAAATTGTTTTTATTTTTGCGACATTGGTGTTCCATTCGTCCTTAAAAAGCTAAGCATAAAGCCTTCTATTTAGCTGTAAAATATTTCCAAATTAGTTTTTCTTGGCGCAAATTATAAGCCCAATCTTAATGAATGTTGTGGATTTCATAAGCACAATCAGAAAGCTTGCTTAATGGTGCTATTCCAATGGAAAAGTGACCGTGTTTTTTAGCACATTACTGTTCTCAAGTACTAAAAAAGACCACGTCTGTTCCCATTCGTCATTTCAAGGAAAATAGCTTCAAGCTTTCACCCCCGATCACAATGCCATCTGACATTAATTGAAGTAACATGTGGGAACACTCATGGTCTTTTCAGTACTTGAGAACAGTAATGTGCTAAAAAACATGCTCTTTTTTTCATTGGAATAGTACCAAAAGGCATCAAGGGCACTTTTTCTTGAATAAAATGCCATTTTTTGCTCGAAGGAAATTTTTTTGAAAATTGCTAGAGTCTGAACACCTTTTTTGAATGTTTTTTACAAGAATTAATTGAAAAACTTAACGCTGTGAACTGATTTTAAATATTTTGGGCTATTGTATAATAGATAAAATCTTGAGAAGTTCTCTAAAAACTCTTCTAAGACAATATTGTAGCTTCCTTTGAGAAAAGTTAATCAAAAACTTTCCGAAAGTTCTCTTTTTTGATAATTTTCAAATCACTTTAAATTGATAGTACACCAGTATGCATCCAAAACCGAAAGGTCAGTACACATTAGGAGAAATTTCGAGTAAATTCCGTTTTTGACAGATTTTTTTCTGCAGATCTGCTGAAAATATCCTCCTAAAGAAGTTATTTATGGAGAGCTCCAAAGAGATGCTTTGCTATCTCTTTTTCGCCCATTCGGCAAAGACTTTGACTTATTCTATTTAACGATTTTTTAAAAATAAAAACTAAAATGGTTTTTAAGAGGGTATTTCTCAACCGAATGAGGCAAATTTGGATTCGTTGGAAAGGTCTTCGAATCCCGAATAAGTTTCAAAATGTTTGAAGTGGCAATGAATGACATAGGAGGTTGTCGCAGTTTTTTTTCTAAAATTTTTCTAGTCATTTATTTGCTGTTAAACATTAATAGTGCTTTGGTTGTGTCTCACCTGGCTTCGCATGGGATCCGTGTTCACCTGACACATATAACTGCCTGAATCGTTAAGTTGAACATGTGATATGTGCAATTTCCACGTATTGTGGCCATTGTGTGTCACACTTAATCGTGGATTTAGTGCCACCATGTGAGTATGAATAGCCTTTAAAGAGGTAAATGGTATTCAATGAAGTTTTATCAGAATTTGGCAAAGAGTAGGAATAAATGTTTTCTCACCAGAATCGCTTTGGAGTCTGACTTTATCCATGCCACCTGGAAGAAAAGTTCCAGCAGTAAATAGATGAGTATTTAACTTTGGGAATTGGTTAAAGTATATATTTCACTCACCCTGTATTCACCTAAATTGTTGGCGACACACGTGAAAGAAACATCCCTGCCCTGGGTCACTGTTAGATTCTCCAGGGGTGCCAGAAACTCCGGCTCTAGTTCACCATTTGGCATCTGGCTGTGTCCTATCCAGTTCACGTATGTCCCAGTGAGACGTCCATTAATCAAATGATGAAAAATGTTTTTGTGTGAGACAGTTAGTGTGGGAAAAGTTTTTCGGTGTTTTTCTTTACCTGTAGCCAAGGAGAGGAGTACGGTGAATTGGAGCAAAATCTTGAGGAAGAACTTCTTGAAGCAATCAACTTTTGTCATTTTAGCTGAAAAGTCACTGAAAGTAAAATTGCAGCCACTTTAGAAAGACGTTGTACGCTCTTTTTTTTGTCATCTTTTTCTTTATGCTCAAGATAAATCCCTTTTTTCCGTCTTTTTAGACGAAGGGTTCTTACAGGGAGATTGTATTTTCACAAAGTCTTTTCAATTATTACAGAGAATTTTCACGAGGGGAAAGAGTTTGTCATCTTTTTTTTTCCCTTCTTGCCTTAAGTGAACATTTAGCAAATCTGCGAGACAGGTTGAATAGGAAATTCATCCTTCAATTACCATTCAATTTGCCCGTAGAATTCAGAATCGTGATAAGAATTCAATAAGGATCGTGCTTGGGTCATGGAAGAGCCCCCATGGAGAGTTTAATGACGCTCAATTAAACGGCACAAGCTTTAAATTTTAATGATATAATTAAGCATACGATAAAACTCAATCACACTCTGCATTCTACACCCTGCAACATTGCTCATAATTCATTGAGAGGGTGCTGGATTTTCAATTTATATTCAAAGATTATTTTAATTTCCTCAAATTGGAAACTTTTCAGAGCTTTTGAAGCCAAATACATTCTTTGCTAAATTGCACTGTATCTGTAAATTATACTGATTTATCTATGTGTATATGACGAGCTACTAAGACGTAAACGATCCTACTTCACTCCCTGAATATTAATAATACATAATATAACAATTAAATAAAAATAATTTTGTCAAAAATTATTTGCGGAGGTTTCTAAAACAAGCAACAGTTACAAGACAACGCTTTAGTCGTCACAAATTACAATTCAATTGATAAATTACTTTTCCGAGGTCCACGCCATCTAGCGGACTTATAGAGTCGTCATCCCTAAAGTTCAAGAAAGTTAACTTGTGACTCTTTGATGCCTTAAGTCCATTGCCTAAATTTTGATACAAATAATGTTTAATGATCCACCCCTCAATTAGAACACCTAAATTATTTACGTGATGCTTTATCAATTTCAAACTTTCCTTTAAATTTTCTACATTTAAAGGTATAAAAGGTCATTCTGCCAACTTCAAATTAAAGAAAACTTAAAGAAATTTTGCACTTTATTTATTTATTTATTTTCTTCAGAATACGAATCACCATTTAATATATTTTAAAAATTTAACACATAAAGATTTATTTTAGAATTTAGGGACAATGTTATTTAATTATAGGCTAACAATAAAAAGAAAATTATTTCAGCATATTTTATTAATTATTTATGGTTAGGGGAGACTGGGGCAAAAAGTCACAAACCTAAAAATTCAAAAATTCAATATCTTCCAAGATGAAAAAGATAGCGCCTTAAAATTTTTTCCATAGATGGCCTCCATAGACCTTCTTTAAAGTCGTAAGTTTCTTAGAATTCGAACAAGGATTTCAGAAAATAAAAAAATATTGAAATTTTTAGCCCTATTTTTAAAATGTTTTCCTTACAGCAGATATCAACTTTGACCTACTTATTTTCCGAAATTGATGCACTGGTAAATATTACCTAAATAATTTGGACTCTTTGAATACGAAACCACTCTATATTTTAGAATTTTACAAAGATTCTTTTCTCCAGAAATTCTTTTATTAAAAATGACCACTTGGGGTAAAAAGTAACAAAAGCTATGCAACAAAAAGTAACAAAGACCGAGGCAATTTTTGATGTCTCACGGCGAGAAGAAACGTCATTTTCATTTATCGCCGCTTTTTGTTTGCATTGGTCAAATGATTAGCAGTCCCTTGTGTGATTTTTTTTCTAAAACAACTTGAAAAGCACTTTTCTCAATAAATTGGCATTGTATAAATGAGCAGTAAAAAGTTAAAATTAAGCAGTAACATAAAAAATTTGAAATAGTTAAATTATCGTCCAAATTTTGGAAAGGGGAAAATAAAAGGCTTTTCATTCTGTCTGCAATAATTATAAATGTGAAATATTGGATGATTGCATAAGTGCGTGGGACTTTTTCACGCTGGTCGTTAAGGGGTATCCCGTAGCTTACCTCCACCGTTCATGTTCATTTTTTTGCTTATGCTGGAAAGAATATAGTGTTTTACATCCCTCTAATGCAAAGTATCCTTCAAATAAGTTGATATGTCCTTCGGAGGACCTTTCCAAAATGTGGAACAAAAAGGTCCATTTGCAGCATTTAATGTTAGGCGAATATTGGAAAAGTTTAAGTGATGAATTTCAACGGAAAAGCACGATGTTGGACACTAATAATTCGATCGTATTTCTATATTTAGAATAGCTTTGATACATTTAAATGCTCAATAACAAAAGTGTCACATATTTTGACTGAAAGGAATAAGAGGAACCGTATGATTGTAGGGAATGTAGCCATTACTCTCTTGATATGTTGCGATGAAGAAACTTTTCTGGATCTCTTGGTGACAGATGATGAGAAATTGATCTAATACAACAACATACAGCGGAAAAGGTTCTGGGAAAAACAGTCAAGCTTTGCTGTAAAAGCTGATTTGTAATCATTGAATGAGTTGCTGTACATTTGTTGGGATTTTAAGAAAATTAATTTCTTTGAGCTACTTCAACGCGATGAAACAATCATAAAACATAAGCACCCTGACTAATTTGAATTGAATTGAATTTATTTCATCTCATTCTTGACCTTTCCCACCCCCATGCGTCCACCGCCGTCTTAGCGTTGATTCCAATCCCCAGGACTAAGCAGTGGAACTGTTCTTGCTCTGGTTATATGTTTCGGTTTTACAATATGTTTTACATTTCATTGGGGATAGGCCAGTCAAAAAAAGAGAGCAAGATTGCTAAGTTAATCTAGTCAGCTGTATGGCAATTTATTTTCAGCCTAATTTCATAACTTCTCATAATCACCACTAAAAATTCATCAGATTCAATGCGCCCACTTAATAGAAACTTCCGATTCCGGCCAAAAGGGCATAATTTTCCAAAATGACAACACTAAATCATGTATCAACTAGCAGACGCTGTCAAAATTACAGGAGTTACAATAGGAAATTCTCCGGAACCAATAATATTTTTCAGATATTGACCCTTCAGATTATCATTTGTTTCAATCTTTGCAGAATAGTTTGATGCCCAAAAATATGGACTCCTTGGAAGCTGTCTAAAACGACCTTGCGAACTTTCTTTAAGAAAAAGAGGTTCTTTCTTAAAAAATGGGATTGATAAGGTTATATGTCTTTTGAGGACAAGTGTTAAGATCAATGGAGACTATATATCCTTGATTATACAAATTGTATTTCTAAAAGAAAATATCTGTTGAAATGGTTGAAATTTATCTTAGGCAGTCCTACGAACTTATGCAATCATCCAATATATAAATCAGACCCATTTTTGTAAAAATTTGAGTTTCTTACTGACCATAATTTTACGTCACAAATTATCCGAAGACTGACAAAATTTGCCCCAGCAATTTTGAAAATCTCCACAAAATCGAGTTTTAGAAAATGATTCGAAAATCACATTGCTTTCGATATATAGGAAAACAGTCTTCTGCAGTGTTGTAGAGCAGTAAATTTTCTATAAGAATATGTTAATTATAAAACGTTTAAGTTTTCTCAGAGCTCGTGAAAGAATTAAATATGCGTTTTGACAAGTTTTGTCCCAGTCTCCCTACTCTGGCCTCGAACACTTTATATTTTCCCATGTTCCCTTAATGAATTTAAACTATTTTTTCAGAAAATGTGTGACTGGATATTAACTATTAGAATATATTGCCATAAGGTCAAATTCATTTAAAGAATGTAGGAAAGTTATGAAGTGTTCGAAGGCAGAGTGTGTGCGAAGCCTGAAAGCCTTCCTCTGCGGTTTTAAAGAAATGGAATAATATCCCATAGGAGAAGTAAGTGAATATGTCCGCATGGATATCTTTAGGTGTTAAATTTTTGCGGTTACGCTCAAAATTAATGACTGTAACGCCAACTATCGGTTCATGCATAAAGCTTGAATATAACATTACTATGATTTATAGACTATTTCTTCGTTTTCCAACAGTTAATTTTTTTACGTAAATTGTGTATTTAATTGAAACTCTGCCTCTGGTAATTTATTTTCATTGAACAAAATAATGGTGAGATAATTAGAATGTAACTTTATGTATTATTTACATCTTTCCCATTCATAAAATAAAACTTTAATTGATGTTTAAATTGAGTGAATAAGAGGTCGAGTTTATACGATGCATAAATAAGTTTAAACTTGGAAGTCTTTCATGGGAGTTTTCCGTAACGTAAGCTAGTAGGAAATTAAATTTTCACTCCAAACAATAAAATTTTTCTTTTACAAACTCAATGAAGATACGCGTTTGAGATAAAAATAAGTTATTGTGATTTTTTTTGCTCTCCATAATCCTGTGTACTTTTCTCAAGAAAGTTTTATTAGATGTTTTCCACGAGATACATACAATATGTATAGAATGTATTGATCATGAACTTATTAAAGTTCTTCATAGTTTGTATTCCATATTCACTTATTCATTCCTTTTGGAATTCTTCCTAAAATGAATAACTTTTCTTGGGTAGAGTGTTGCATCAAAAATCTGCTCAGACTTTTCTCCATAATTTTCCCGGCGGATGTTTTGAAAAGAGGAAATTGTAAATGAGGAGGTAAAATCAATTTAATACCCTCATTGTCATATTTCCTTGTTCAAAGTCTCGCAGTCCAATTTCCTTTGGGGTGTAATTACAATTTGTTCCCTGAATGTGTAACTTTTCTGGAAAAGAAGCTAAAAACACTGTTTAATTATCATAAAATTTAATGAAAGTTATCTCAAACTCTTGCTCGCTTTTGCTTCCTTGGGCTTCCTTGGGAGGATTCTATCGCATTGTCCCCCCATTGGTTTCTTTTTTCCGTTCGCGGGAAAATCCCAGAAATTCATCCAAAAAATGACACCAAGACTTTTCTCTGTCTGCGAAGCAATGAAAATTTCATGGAGCTTCCGGAAAATTTTCCTACTCATTAAAAATCATATTTTCTCATTCATGAATGTAATGACACTCAGAATTCAGTGTTAAATGCCTCTTTTCATGCGAAATGGGACAAAATGGGAAGATGGTATAATTTGGTTCGCTATTCCTATAGTCGCAGGCTGACAATTACAGCGAGAAGTCACCCCTTTTGTAGGAGAAGCATCTCCCTCAGAAACTTTGAATAAATCTACATTAATACCCAACGGACGAGTTGGCAGTCTAGTCAAAAAAAACATTGATTATTCTCTGATGAAAGATACCTTCTGGGAGATTTTTTCCACATATTGTGAACATGAGACACTCAATTAAAGGATCTTACTTAAAATTCTGCACTGAAACAAGCCAAGGGATTCACTGAGCACGACTAGAAAGTAAATCATTTGTGCATACTCCTATCTAAACTACTCTTTGCTGAATGGTTCGCCTTTTTCCCCAAAGAGAAAAACATCTCCAGTATAGTCAAACAGAATTTCGTGCATGATGAAAAATTCAATAAATTACATGGAAAATTAAAAGTTGTCCAATTTATTCCTATCTCACTTTTCTCATTTGCAGTTTTTTCCAATTATCTTTCAATGGAAGCGTGGCATTGCACGGAACCGATGCCATGTATTTTTTTATAAGTGCTTTCCTAAGAATCTCTCTTGGGATATCAGTAAAATAGGCTAGAACTGAATGCCTGTATCTATTTAGTATTTTTTATGGCACTGTAATTGGATTTTACAGCGAAGAAAAAAGAGCTTCAACTTGGAAGAATTTATACAGAAACGAACAGATTTATAGATACATGGGAATTAATTTTTCCAAATTTCTCAGACGTTATTGCTATTTGATTTACATAAATCATTTTACTTCCCATTGTGTGAACTTAAAACACTTAGAAGAAAAGCTTCAGATAAAACAGGGGTAATAATAAATGCAATTGGTTTCAAATTTAACCCTTCGAAGAGTAAAGTTAACTCGTATTTTGGACATTATCAACTATAGCGATACTAACCATTGTCAAGAGTGAATGTAACCGAAGCTCACCCCTTAACTTGGGTATATTCAATCCCTGGTAAGAGTATTAGCTAACCGAGATGCAAAAGGGACAGATAATCCTAACCGGCTTATGTAGGTGAGATTATTAATGTAAGCTAACTCGGAATGCATGCAAATTCGATTTAGAGCTGAAGTTGGGGGACGCCATTCAGTTATTTTGAATCAAATTCGTGAAATTATACAAATTTTGTATTTAAACCAAAATATCAAAGATTTGGATGGAGTGACAGAAAAGTGATATATGGGTGAAATGTAGACCAGAATGTTCTCTATAATTTTGCCGTAGAACTTGATCTCATCGATTACTCAGAAGCCGAGATAATCGAGGTTGTTTGTTTCTGAACTCGTTTTTTCGACCAGAACGCCCCAAGTGTTCATTTGATGAACTTCAACTATATCAAAGAATTGTTGTATTTTGTGAGACTTTCCATTTAAAACTCTATTTTAAGTGTCTTGGTTGAGAAGAAGTAGTCAAATTGGCATCTGAGTGGTTTCAAAGCGTTATTATGGGAAAAATCAATTTTTTCACACTTAAACGGCAAAATAGGACAGATCGCATTATCTGATCGAAAAATGATGTATGGACGAAATGGAAACACAAATATCCTCTATAAATATGTCGAAGTAATCATCAAAATCAGTTCACCGAAAGTCGAGATAATTGAGGTTATATGATATTGAAATTGGTTTTTCGACTGTGGCGCCCCTGGTGTTGGTCCCACGAAGTTCAAATGTTCTAGAAACTTGTAGTATTTGGTGAGATCTTTCGTTTAAGCCCTCACTCATCAAAATCGGTCACATAGAACCCGAGATATGATTTTTTGAATTTCGTGAACTTTGACCCCTCATATCTCCAGTTCTATTGAAACCACAGCGCACTTACGCACCATTTTGGAAACGCCCTAGACTGGACTACAACACTCTAAAATTTCATTAACTTGCACGAAGGAATTTTTGAGAAAAATGAGTTTGAATTTTGATGAATTTTGACGCTATCGCAGCGCCACCTGTGGTGACTTTTTGAACTTCCATCTGAAAGTGCTCATCGAGACGAAACCAAAAAGGTAAAATTTAGGTCGCTATGTTAATTAGAACCGGAGATAGAGGCCGGTCAATATTCGAACTTTGACCCCTTATAGCTGGGATCAGGGGTTATGGATCGACTTAAGTATTTTTTTGTTTGATAGGTATAATCAGCGGCTACAACATACTAAAATTTCAGTGCGATGCACAAAGGAATTTTTGAGTTATTTAACTTAGAAAATTGAATTTTTTTTTTAAAAATAACGCCCCTAGCGGTGGTTTTATGAAATTACGATGTTAGAAAGGGAAGTGGCATTTCACGAGAGCTTTCCAAAAAGCCCTTACTTTTTAAGTTCTTACAATTAGAACCGGAGTTATGGCCATTTTAAGAATTTTTTTGGACCCTTATAGCTCGGGTCAGAGGGGTCGGGGGAGCTTAAGTTTGGTAGTGATAGAAAGCCCTAAGGCCCAGCTATAACATACTAAAATTTGAGCCCGATTGATGCCACAGGGGCTGAGCTATTGAGAAAACAAAAAAAGGGTGGTATTCAAAATGGCAGAAGGTGGGGTGGGGGGTTCAATGCACCAAGTTGCAATTTTCATCAGATATATAACCTTTGCCGAAAACCGCAAGTCGATATGTTTTTTTAGTTTAGGGGCTAATAAGCTCCAAAGAGCGGCCGGCCGGCCGGGAACGTAACTTAGCCCCCCATATATTCGTGATCAGGAAGAGCTGAAACATATTTTGGCAAAGTTTGGGGCCGATCGCACGACATGAAATTTTGTTGTTAGAATAGCGATCGCTATTCTAATTGCAAGCTAAAAGAGTCCAAGTATTGAAAATTCTATGAAAATTCTGTGAATACTAAGAGTATGAAAATCAAATGGCGAATTTATTCAGTGAACAATCTAATCCGAATGTATTTTTTTGCAAAGGTTTTTAGCATTGAGTTTTTCTAACATTTTGGAAATTCAATACACTTAATGCCTTAAGATAAGGCATTAGATTAGGGGATTACCCTATTTCCGCTGGAGTGTCTTTTTCCTACTCATTTTCTTATTATTTGTTGTGTTCAGAAACTAAGTGCTTCAACATGTGTTGCTACACTGAGAAAAAAAGAGGGTGCGATTAACTTTTTTCCTCATTACTTTAACACTTTTTAGATGTAAAAATATATCAACATTTTTTAGTGTTAATTTTACACCTTTTTAAGGGTAAGATTAACATGAAAAAGGGTAACTTTAACCCCCAATACACCTAAAAAGGGTAATATTTACACCGATTTTGGATCAATACTGCAGGGTAAAATTAGCATTTCCGGTAAATAACATTCCGGAAATGTTTATTTTACCGTGCAATATTGATCCGAAATCGGTGTAAATATTATGCTTTTTATGTGTATTGTGGGTCAAAGTTACCCTTTTTCATGTTCATTTTACCCCTAAAAAGGTGTAAAGTTAACAAAAAATTAAAATTAAAATTAACATTAAGAAATGTTGATATATTTTTACACTTAAAAAGTATTAAAATTATGAAGAAAAAAAGGTAATCGCACCCCCATTTTTTTCTCAGTGAAGCAAGATATTGTATCAAATTGTAAGCGAGGTTTCCATAATTGCTCCTCCATTCCAGAATTACCGGAGAACCAGACATCATATTAAAAAAAAATCAAGTGATCCTATTTTTCTACCAACAACTGTTCCTTCACTTCCTCAATGAAATCCACTTTCTTTTTGTCCGCACAATTACTTTCTTTCACCCAACACTCGTAAATGAATGAGATTCTTCATGCTTTATGCTCTCTTCCTTACTGAACAAGTGTTCTAGAGAAGTTGTACCAAAAAGGGCAGAAAATTTCAATGAAAATTTATTTTCTGCATTCCATTAGCCAAAGAGGACTGTGGAGTCTCATCTCGAATCGTGCATTTTCACGTGGATTGTGCTACATTTTCCATGCGAGAGAATTTTTCCCAAGTTGGGGAAAAAAATGAGGAAGCAATATGAGGAAATTGTGCTGCCTCTTATGCCCTTTTATTGTGCAACACCATGTGCTTTTTTTTCTCTACTGAAAATATGTACATATGTGGCAAAAAAGCATACATTGTGCATTCCGGGAGAAATAGGAAGATCTCCCTGGAAAATTGAAAATCTACATGAGGTAGGGATATTCTTGGTTCCACTGGGAACTTCTACAACATATTTTAAGCAGTAAATGTGGTCAGCTCATGGGTGGAAACCAGGAGGAAGAATCTCTCATGGGGAAAGTCCTCTACGTTCTGAGTAAATAAGACAATGAGGTGGATGGGAATTGAGGTCAGGAAAACACCGTCAACAATTCCATTTTGTCGGGAGAAAATGTTTTGCTCTGGCCAAATGATGTGTTCTAAATTGAAACATTTAAGATTGCAAAATGGGGATAATTAAAATTTTGCTCTAACGAGATACAGAACAATGTTAAATTTTTGGGGTAAAAGCACTCTCTTCTGGACTTTTCCTGAGGGGGGAGAATGGGAGGATGGTGGAGCTTTTTTTCCTCATGGACAGAGAGCAAATGGAGCATTCTCGTGGCTGATGGAGGAATTTTTTCACCCTCAAAAACTTTCCCTACTCGGAAAGAATGTGATCGGAGTTTTTCACCAAAAATTATATACACCCCCGCCCATCGGAGTTGGGGGACTAAAGCAGCTTTTCTCCTCCCCCCCCCCCTACAAGTCCCAAGCTAGGAAGTGGAGAAATTTTTTGTCTATTAAATTTGCAAGTCTCATCGAAAATACATTAACCTCTGTGCATGAGGTTTTAGAGAATATATAATATAAAATTCGGGGAAACATGGGTAGAGTGCAAGCATTGACCAATAAATATTTAAGACATGAACTGAAGAATATTATTCCACAAAACTAAATAATAATGTCCATACTGCATTTAACACCAAATATTAAATTCATTCAATTTCACTGGAAGCTCTGCAAATAAACGATTACTTAGTTTTCATAACAAATAATTGCCACGTCATTTATACGATTTCTTCTCACTTTCTGAGCTTTAATTATTAATAAAAGAGAAATACCGAACAAATTCCTATTTAAATCTGAAAACTACAATAAGGAACTTTAAATCTGGGTAATTTCAATTTGAGCGTTATGTCGGTTAATAATTTGCCTACATTTTGGCGCACAACATACATACGCAAAAAAGCTTTTCAATCGAAATGTAACAATCGAAAATCTTTCTAATTTAAGCTTTGGATAAAAAGTAAATGGGACACTATTTCCACAAAATATCATTGCTGCTCTAAGAATTCAAACTCAATTTCGAATTTTTCAAAATAAATTATCGCAGAAGGTTGAGAAAAATGAACTTTGACACATAGAAGCAGTTAAAATAATTTAAAATGTGACAGGTTTTTTTCGAAATTCGAAGAGGAAGTAGTTCCGCCAGAGTAAAAACATCTTTTTGGCTTTCGAAAACGAACTTGGAATTATCTAAACCCCACCTGTCGATGAAGTGAATCTATAGCATTCAGAATCAGTAGCGTAATAAACCAGAAAAATTACATTAAAAGTTACTATAAAATACTCAAGGTGTTTTCGTAAATTAGTGACTTTATCAGTATAAAATCGAGTTTAACACAAAGGATCAGTACTCCATTTTCTATCTATTAGGGAGCATCTAAACGGGGGATTTTAATTCGAAACCGCAATTTTGAAACAAAATTCCCCCACTGAGCTTTAGACCGGTGCATGTTTGCCTATCTTTTGGCGTTTAAAACCGCCCTCTTCGAAAGCTCCATTTGTTTATGTTCGAATATTTTGACATTTCAAGAGATTTTTAATCACTTTTTTTCGTTTTTCAAGAGATGTTTCTCTCATGAACTATTTTTAAAGTTATCAAGAGTCGAAAAGCAAGTGAAATAGGGACACGGTATCGATCACTCTTCTGAATGTATTGTTTAATCTTTATTAGAATATGGTCGAATTGTTAAATAGACATCCTTAAATAGAAATAAAGAAATAGTTAAATAGTATAAAGTTGATTTATAGAAAAATAAAAACTTGGGATATTTTCTGAATTTAGCAAAAATATTGGCATAAAATCCTGCGGTAGGACGGTTTTTTATATAGAGGATGGGTGTCCCATCTCTTATTACTCTTTAACAAATTCTTTGATTGTAAAACACCGTGTTATTGACGTTTGAAACGTTTCGAAATAAAATAGAAAGTCTTCCAGACTATCCATTTCAGTTAGAGCACACTTGAAGGATTTATAACAGAGGGTGGAGATAATTTATCTCAGAAATGAACCACTAGGGGAAATTTCCCGAGACTCACCGGTGCATAGCACAGTGGGGTGCATTTCGAAATTCCCCCGTATAGAAGACTCCTTACTGTATCATTATCAAAAGGGAAGTTTTCAAGCTTCGCACAAACTTTGGCTTCGAACACTTCATATTTTTATCATATTCCTTTACTGAAAATGACCTATAGCAATGTAAATTAATAATCTACTGTTTACAGTAGGGGAAAGTGACCATGCTTAATACTGTAAAATGATGTCCAAGGTTTGTGATTATTTTCTGATTAACACACAAACCGAAGCGATTCTTGCACTATGACAAAAAAATGTCTCACTTATTAGGTTCATAATCCAACCTCAAATAGTTCCTGGAAATCCTTAGATTTTTCTCAATAAGAAAATGGAAATTCAGTAGCGATTTTTATACAAGTTGGGTTCGGGGCCTTCCTGTATAATAATTGATTCGACAATTCGGAGGCCCATTTTCACTGCAAAAAATTCACCGGATACAAAAAATTGCACATCAATATTTAGACGGAACTCTAATCTATCTGCTTAAGTCATTTGTAAGACTGGTTATTAGTTTTAAAATCACTTTTATGTAATTTTTCTAAGCCATGTATTTATGACATTAGGGCGCTAGCGAAAACCATTTTTTCACTTTGAGTCCATGAAAATGTCATTCTGCAACCTTAAAATTCAGGCAACAGCGGTTGAAGATTATGTCAATTGTCGATAAAATTGGCGTATTGCAATATGTGTAATTATGAAATAATCACATCTAAAGATATAGTTACCACATTAAAATTATCATTCATGGACCCTTCTTAAAATATATATAAAATATATATAAAAAAAAAATAAAATGGACACAGGTAGAATTTATGAATTTGTTACCACCCACAAAAACAGTGTCCACCAAGTAAAAATATTTTTACATAAATATTAGTACTGATGACCCCTCTATGTGACCATGATAGTAGTTTTCGTGAACAGCGACATTAATTAAGAAATACTTATGAAATATCATGTATCGAAATTACAGTTTTGGGCCTATTTTTGATTTTTGCTTCCTGAAACTAGGAAAAAAGAGCTAGAATCCTATTTTTTTTAGGAAATGTGAGGCTTAGCACCAGCTATTGAAATATATTGCGATGAGTCATAACTCTTAATTAACATAGGAAAAAAATAGTTATTATCAAGCTTGGATCGTATCAAGCATGGTCACTTTCCCCTACACACTTCCTGAAAAACTTTGGACAGATTAATTAAAGGAAGTCGGGAAAAATATGAAATGCTTTAAGGCAGAGTGTTTTCGAAACCTGAAAGACTATCCCTATTGTTTTAATTTAAATTTCCATTAATGAGATGTTCTTTCCCAGAACTTCGTAATGTTTCGAAATTCGAAAGCAAATAGAAAATCCTACTGGCTTTCTAATTTAGCTGAGGTTGACTTGGAAGTATAAGAACAGATAACAAAGAGATTTTATCGCAGAAACGAACCAACAGAAATGATTTGACAATATTAACTGAAGCATAGCGAGAATACAGCGTTCCGGAATGTCCATGACTAAATGGGCATAAGGCTATAAGGCATAAGATTAAGCGAAAATATTTCGGAATAAATACACCCTAATGTGCTGTTTACCAATGAGTCTTGAAAATTCACCCTAAGGGAGCATATCGACGGCTCCATTCCATACTATGCTAAG